>NW_026562550.1:222500-324195 GCF_027474105.1 Poeciliopsis prolifica
AGACTTTCAGTCCGGAACGTCATGAAGCTGCAAACGAGAAACGATTTATCCCTCAGGTCATCATGTCTGGACTGACTCCCAGCAGGTCATGAACCCCAGCAGGTCATGAACCGCTGCAGGTCATGAACCGCTGCAGGTCATGAAACCTGGCAGGTCATGAACCCCAGCAGGTCATGAACCCTGGAAGGTCATGAATCGCTGCAGGTCATGAACTGCTGCAGGTCATGAACCCCAGCAGGTCATGAACCCTGGCAGGTCATGAACCCTGGCAGGTCATGAACCCCGGCAGGTCATGAACCCCAGCAGGTCATGAACTGCTGCAGGTCATGAACCCCAGCAGGTCATGAACCCTGGCAGGTCATGAACCCCAGCAGGTCATGAACCGCTGCAGGTCATGAACCCCAGCAGGACATGAACCCTGGCAGGTCATAAACCCCAGCAGGTCATGAACTGCTGCAGGTCATGAACCCTGGCAGGTCATGAACCCCGGCAGGTCATGAACCGCTGCAGGTCATGAACTGCTGCAGGTCATGAACCGCTGCAGGTCATGAACCCTGGCAGGTCATGAACCCCTGCAGGTCATGAACCCTGGCAGGTCATGAACCCCTGCAGGTCATGAACCCCGGCAGGTCATGAATCGCTGCAGGTCATGAACCCCAGCAGGTCATGAACCCCAGCAGGTCATGAACCCTGGCAGGTCATGAATCGCTGCAGGTCATGAACCCTGGCAGGTCATGAATCGCTGCAGGTCATGAACCCTGGCAGGTCATGAATCGCTGCAGGTAATGAACCCCAGCAGGTCATGAACCGCTGCAGGTCATGAACCCCAGCAGGTCATGAACCCTGGCAGGTCATGAACCCCGGCAGGTCATGAACCCCAGCAGGTCATGAACTGCTGCAGGTCATGAACTGCTGCAGGTCATGAACCCTGGCAGGTCATGAACCCCAGCAGGTCATGAACCCCAGCAGGTCATGAACCCCAGCAGGTCATGAACTGCTGCAGGTCATGAACCCCAGCAGGACATGAACCCTGGCAGGTCATGAACCCCAGCAGGTCATGAACCCCAGCAGGTCATGAACCCCAGCAGGTCATGAACCCCAGCAGGTCATGAACCCTGGCAGGTGGTTTTAAAGACTGTTTGATTTTCTACTGTTTCATAAGAAACACATTATGACACAAAAAGGCTGTCAGAGTTTTGCTGTGAATTTCTTTTATTTTTAAAATGATTGTGAAGTTAAAATTCTAACTTGTCATTCAGATTTTTGTGAACGTTGGTTGTTGAGGCAACCTGTCCTGGTCTGTGCAGGTGTGTTGAGTTGATGCAGGTTTAATGCAGATTAAACCTGATTTGCCTCGTTTGCGCCTCAACACGTCGTGCGGTTCGTTCCGGTTCTCCACAGATCATAATGAGAAATGTAATGATCTGAGGGAACTTCAGCTGCAACGTGTGAAGCTCAGGGGTTAGGAGAAAAACACAGCAGGATTCGTCTCCTGGAAGCACAGAGACGGATCCTGTGCTTCCAGGATCTTGTTCTGGAAGCACAGGATCCTGCTGCACTGGATGTTTCTCCCTCTCACACTAAGCTCTCTTATGAGGCTCTCTTATGAGGCTCTCTTATGAGGCTCTCTTATGAGGCTCTCTTATGAGGCTCTCTTATGAGGCTCACTCCTGCAGGTGTCAGGCAGAGCAGCGCAGCCATCAGTGAGAAATATGGGCTGTAAGCCGGAGCTGTAGCACCATTACCGCCAGCGTCTTACTGCTGCTTTCATCTGTTAGCTCTATCTCAATGGTCATCTGGGGAACCCGGCGGCCGGGCTGCCATCAAATTGGAGCAGGGAGCGGAGGAAGGAGGAAACAAAGGCCATTATACAAGATGTGTTGGTGTGTGGGTCAGGTATTGGACCTGGACTGAGAAATGTTCTTCAGAGTCAGAGTTTCTTTTTTGTGTGTAGAATCGGATGAAAAGGTCATCTGCAGACGGAGCCGATGCAAACAGACGACTTCAGGATGAAATCAGCTCAACTTGCTTTTGTTCAAAAGGTATTTAACTTTTCAACCATTTTAACCACAGAGAAACTAATCAATCAGATTTATTTGTAACTGGATAAAACACAAAAATACAAAGTCATAAGAGACACGAGCAACAGGATTTTGTTCATTGCATTAATCATCAAATATGTTGATCGTTGATCTGAAGCAACTTTAACCTGAAAGGTTTTTAGTCCAGATTTAAAGGAACTCAGTGTTTCGAGTGTTTTGCAGTTTTCTGGTAGTTTGTTCCACATTTGTGGAGCATAAAGCTGAAGATTTAATTCATTCAGTGATTTTTAAACTACTAGCAGTCGTTTAAAGTCTCTTCTCTCACTGAAGGGTCAGGGCGGTGTGAAACCGGGCGGTCTAGAACCGGGCGGTGTGAAACCGGGTGGTGTGGAACCGGGCGATGTGGAACCGGGCGGTGTGAAACCGGGCGGTGTAGAACTGGGCGGTGTGAAACCGGGCGGTGTAGAACCGGGCGGTGTAGAGCCGGGCGGTGTGGAACCGGGCGGTGTGGAACCGGGCGGTGTAGAACCGGGCGGTGTAGAGCCGGGCGGTGTGGAACCGGGCGGTGTAGAACCAGGCGGTGTGGAGCTGGGCGGTGTGGAACCGGGCGGTGTGGAGCCGCCGGGCGGTGTAGAGCCGGGTGGTGTGGAACCGGGCGGTGTAGAACCGGGCGGGTGTAGAACCGGCGGTGTAGAGCCGGGCGGTGTGGAACCGGGCGGTGTAGAGCCGGGCGGTGTGGAACCGGGCGGTGTGGAACCGGGCGGTGTAGAACCGGGCGGGTGTAGAGCCGGGGTGTGGAACCGGGCGGTGTAGAACCAGGCGGTGTGGAGCTGGGCGGTGTGGAACCGGGCGGTGTGGAGCCGGGCGGTGTAGAGCCGGGCGGTGTAGAACCGGGCGGTGTGGAACCGGGCGGTGTCTCCATCTTCTGGGTTCTAGTCAGAACTCCAGCTGCAGGTTCTGGTCTGTCAGTTTGTTCTGCTGCAGGAATCAAAGTTTCTCTGATCGGAGTTTTTAGTCTCTGGTTCTGGAAATGTTCTGCAGCTGGCAGAAGGTCCACTGTGGATCCCAAGGGTCAGGTCAGAGGTCAGAGGTCTCTGACCTGACCTCTAGTTTCCAGTTGGAAGAACCGGAGTTCCCAGAGTTACAAAGTTTAGTGACATTTAACAGTTTTTGGGTCGAGGCGGTAGAGTCCCGGCTGCAGGTTTGAATCCCTGCAGGAACAGATCAGCTGATCGTTCTCAAGCTGCAAAACAGCAAAACTCCTTTGTCAGGTTTCTTCCAAACTCTTTATCTTTAATGAAATCTGAGAGCAAATAAAGTTTTACTGGACTATTTTTACCACCTAGAATCCTAAATGCTGTGAGAGATGAAGACGTGTGTGTTTAGCGTGAGACGATTTCATCAATATGAGCCGTGGTGCACTGGAGGAGACGGCACATAAAGAAGAGTAATGGTTTTATCTCCCAGTGTTACTGTCTGCAAAGCTGCACCTGTGTGTGTGTGTGTGTGTGTGTGTGTGTGTGTGTGTGTGTGTGTGTGTGTGTGTGTGTGTGTGTGTGTGTGTGTGTGTGTGTGTGTGTGTGTGTGTGTGAGACCTTTTAGTGCTGACACATGCCTCATTGCCTCTGAGGTTGGAGAAAGAAGATATTCAGTTTCTGATGTGCGACTGAAATGTTATCATCATCAATGCTAACGATGCTAACAATGCTAACGATGCTAACAATGCTAACGATGCTAACAATGCTAACGATGCTAACTCCTCATGAAGCCACGTTGGCCTCAGACCAGGTTCAGCTGGACTCGGTCAGGATTCTCCTCAAGTAGAGATGATTGGTATAATTTGTTAGATAATCTTAATAAACATCATGATGGGTTTTATAAAGTGTCTGTCGGTCTTGGAAAGTTCATATCCGCCTCAGTTTGACTTGAAGCCTAGATTTCTGGGTCTGTTTTGGTTTCTGGAGCAAATAAAGGATCCGAGAAGCAGCACATTATCAGTCCCTAAGAAACTGCAGTGAAGACTGGGCGTGGCCAGGCGTCTCGCGTCTTCTCACCGCGTCTCATGGCGTCTCCCCGCGTCTCGCGTCTTCTCACCGCGTCTCATGGCGTCTCACCGCGTCTCATGGCGTCTCACCGTGTCTCATGGCGTCTCACCGCGTCTCATGGCGTCTCACCGCGTCTCATGGCGTCTCACCGCGTCTCATGGCGTCTCACCGCGTCTCATGGCGTCTCGCATTGTCTCACCGTGACTAATTTAAAAAGGTTATATTTTCTGTAAGTAAGAAGCTGATTTAATTTTATTTCATTTTCAACAAAGTAAGAGTAAAATATTAAGTGCAATCTAAGCCTTATTTTTCCTAAATGATGCTGTTATTATCGTTTGCCTCTGAATCTGGATCGTTCTGGTTCCCAGTGAGTCTCTATCCATGATGCTGAAATAAAGACAAACTTAAACACAAGTAAACATCTGGATACTATGATTTATTTTTTCTTCATTTCACCTCAGAGTTTCCTGATATATCAAATTAGAATGACATGCAATCCTGACAGAAACGTGATTTCCATGGTTTGGCTCAAACTGAAAAACATCTGGAAAGTCTTTGTTACTTCGTGATGGATTCACAAATGCCAGCGATATTCAGTCTGATAACCACAAAAGGAAGGAAATCATGGCGCTCTGATAACATTTGTTGTTCCTGTGCCTCGGAAAAGAAATGGTGTGCCCTATTTTGTGTCCTTGTCTTGATAAATATTACAGCCAGCATAAATGTTTCAGTGCCACATGCATCCTAGTGTCTCTGAAGAATACAGTCCTTGTTGTTTCCGATCTGTGAGCCGATGACAGACCAGCTTCTGTTCGGTGAAAAGTCTCTCCAGCGTCAGGTCAGCAGATTTTAAGAGACGGGTAAAAACGCTTTGAGAATGAACCGTGAAGGAGATCAGTGTCTAAAGTCTTCTCTTAAACTGAAAGCAAACTCATGTTGCAATCCAGTCATACTGGGAATCAGAAATTTGGACTGGAAAAGCAACTGGAACGCTCTCTGAAGTCAGATTTCCCAATACTGCTCAGGCCGACTTCACATTTCAAGATGGCCGCTCCTCAGAATCAGCAGCAGTGCGATGCGATGGAAACGTGACACATAAGAGTTGGTCTGAAATCAGTGCTGCTTGTAGCAGCTGCAGCTTTAAACTGAGCAAACTAAAACTGGATCCTGGAACATTATCCTGATAACAACTCAGACCTATTCATTTTCTGTTTGAAGGAAAGATTTCAGCTGGATTCGGTTGAAGCTGGATTCGGTTGAAGCAGGATTCGGTTGAAGCTGGATTCGGTTGAAGCTGGATTCGGTTGAAGCTGGATTCGGTTGAAGCAGGATTCGGTTGAAGCTGGATTCGGTTGAAGCTGGATTCGGTTGAAGCTGGATTCGGTTGAAGCAGGATTCGTTGAAGCAGGATTCGGTTGAAGCTGGATTTGGTTGAAGCTGGATTCGGTTGAAGCAGGATTTGGTTGAAGCAGGATTCGGTTGAAGCAGGATTTGGTTGAAGCAGGATTCGTTGAAGCAGGATTTGGTTGAAGCAGGATTCGGTTGAAGCAGGATTTGGTTGAAGCTGGGTTCGGTTGAAGCTGGATTCGGTTGAAGCAGGATTCGGTGGAAGCAGGATTGGTTGAAGCTGGATTCGGTTGAAGCAGGATTTGGTTGAAGCAGGATTCGGTTGAAGCAGGATTTGGTTGAAGCTGGGTTCGGTTGAAGCTGGATTCGGTTGAAGCTGGATTCGGTTGAAGCTGGATTCGGTGGAAGCAGGATTTGGTTGAAGCTGGATTCGGTTGAAGCAGGATTTGGTTGAAGCAGGATTTGGTTGAAGCAGGATTCGGTTGAAGCAGGATTTGGTTGAAGCAGGATTCGGTTGAAGCAGGATTTGGTTGAAGCTGGGTTCGGTTGAAGCTGGATTCGGTTGAAGCAGGATTCGTTGAAGCTGGATTCGGTTGAAGCAGGATTTGGTTGAAGCTGGGTTCGGTTGAAGCTGGATTCGGTTGAAGCAGGATTCGGTTGAAGCAGGATTTGGTTGAAGCTGGATTCGGTTGAAGCTGGATTCGGTTGAAGCTAGATTCGGTTGAAGCTGGATTCGGTTGAAGCAGGATTCGGTTGAAGCTGGATTCGGTTGAAGCGGATTCGGTTGAAGCAGGATTCGGTTGAAGCTGGATTCGGTTGAAGCAGGATTCGGTTGAAGCTGGATTGGTTGAAGCAGGATTCGGTTGAAGCAGGATTTGGTTGAAGCTGGTTCGGTTGAATGGATTCGGTTGAAGCAGGATTCGGTTGAAGCTGGATTCGGTTGAAGCAGGATTTGGTTGAAGCTGGATTCGGTTGAAGCTGGATTCGTTGAAGCTGGATTCGGTTGAAGCTGGATTCGGTTGAAGCTGGTTCGGTTGAAGCTGGTTCGGTTGAAGCTGGATTCGGTTGAAGCTGGGTTCGGTTGAAGCTGGATTCGGTTGAAGCAGGATTCGGTTGAAGCTGGATTCGGTTGAAGCTGGGTTCGGTTGAAGCTGGATTCGGTTGAAGCAGGATTCGGTTGAAGCTGGATTCGGTTGAAGCAGGATTCGGTTGTGGATTCGGTTGAAGCTGGATTTGGTTGAAGCTGGATTCGGTTGAAGAGGATTCGGTTGAAGCTGGATTCGGTTGAAGCTGGATTCGGTTGAAGCTGGATTCGGTTGAAGCTGGTTCGGTTGAAGCTGGGTTCGGTTGAAGCTGGATTCGGTTGAAGCTGGGGTTCGGTTTGAAGCTGGATTCGGTTGAAGCTGGATTCGGTTGAAGCTGGGTTCGGTTGAAGCTGGGTTCGGTTGAAGCAGGATTTGGTTGAAGCAGGATTTGGTTGAAGCTGGGTTCGGTTGAAGCTGGATTCGGTTGAAGCTGGATTCGGTTGAAGCTGGATTCGGTTGTGGGTCTCAGATTTCCCACAGTGAATTGAAACATGTCAGTGTTCAGTGGATCAGTCTGTAACTAGATTTTGTTTCTCTTTTTTCCTCCAGCCATTAATATTTCCTGCAGGTTTTGTTGCTTCCCTGGAAGATCACCCAGAAATAGAGCAGTGAAAACGTTCCTGTCTCCCAGGATGCCTTAATGATTTTATTAACACACTTCCTGTACAGTTGGATTCTGGGACAGTTTCAAAACGTATGAAGGTCAACTCCAGTTTATTCTTGAGTTTTTTTTGCAGAACAAGTTTGTCCAGTTTCTGCCGTTTCTCCAGCTCATAAATATTTGATTTCAGACTGGAGTTAGGAGGTGATGAGGAAACATCACATCTTTCCAGCTCATTTCCTGCCAGTCTTTTCTCACGGCTGAACGGTTGAGTCTGGCTTTATGCTTCCACCGTTTTCTCATATCTATTTGTCTTGATCCCAGAACGGGGAAGCCTTCATCACTGTTTTAAAGATTTTGGATTTCCAGACTGAACTTGTGCTGTTACATCTGCAGTCTCACTGGTTTTCATGGTTTTCTTTGTTCGCCATGTTGCCTCAGTCGAAGCAACGTGTGGTTGCTTAAGGAAACCACGTTTCTCTGGGTTATTGTTTCAACGTTTCGGATGGGAACCTTGTTCTGCAGGATGCTGCCCAACAGGAGTTTCTGACGCTGCAGAGCTGCTGCACCTTTCTTTGACCTCAGTCACATGAATGTTTTGTTCCTGACCTGCTGATGAGGGAACTGATGAGGGAACTGATGTGTTGGCCTGGAGACCTTCGCTGCTGAAAATCTTTAATCTGTAATGTTCAGTGTGAAATAGTTTGAGTTTTTTAACCACATCAAACCTGAAGTGATCCAGGTCACTTTACTGCCACCTTCATGTGATCTCTATAGAACGATCTGAAACCTGAGTGGATTTTGATAAATGCAACCTCAGGCTCTTGGATCTGTGGTTCTGAATCTGATGCATGTTGGACCCGTGTCATTGATACTGATCTGCATCCTGATACGAACAAATGGGAGGAAAACAACAACCAGTGTGGATTATGATGAGGATTAAAGTGCTGCTCACTTGATGCTCTCCACCGTTAGCATCCATCATGACGCTGCTGCAGCTCTGCATGAGGCATGTTTAGTTCTCATCAAGAGATTCAGGTCACATATTGGGAAATGTCAACAGTCACGCAAAAAAATCTGATTTCACCAAAAACTGGTCTTAAAACCTGCAGTGTGAACGCAGCTTAACGAAATCCGAATCAGAAAGTCTGTCAAATCTACCAGCACTTTACAAAACCACATCACTGTGCTCACAGGGTGGTCCGCGGGCCATTTGTGGCCCAATGAATGACTTTGTTGGGCCCGTGACCACAAGCCCAGAAAAGAGAAACTTTGGCCAACAAAACGATTCATAACCCAAAGGTTTGAAAATTGTCTTTATGTTTTAATAAGGTAAACATCCATCACCCTTTTTATGTTTTTAATCTTTAATGATTTGCAGATTTCATAAAAAGATTCTTTATGCAGGTGATGCAAACAAAAAGAAAAGAAATGTCAGTGAATAAATGTTTGCATGTTTGTGCCTTAAATGAACCAGATTTAACTCTTAGAGGGGAAAACTTTGAACAAATTCCCATTGAACAGATCCATGTTCCTCCTGGTTCCTCCTGGCTCCTCCTGGTTCCTCTTGGCTCCTCCTGGTTCCTCCTGGCTCCTCCTGGTTCCTCCTGGTTCCTCCTGGTTCCTCCTGGCTCCTCCTGTTTCATCCTGGTTCCTCCTGGCTCCTCCTGGTTCCTCCTGGTTCCTCCTGGTTCCTCTTGGCTCCTCCTGGTTCCTCTTGGCTCCTCCTGGTTCCTCTTGGCTCCTCCTGGTTGCTCCTGGTTCCTCTTGGCTCCTCCTGGTTCCTCTTGGCTCCTCCTGGTTCCTCTTGGCTCCTCCTGGTTGCTCCTGGCTCCTCTTGGTTCCTCCTGTTTCCTCCTGGTTCCTCCTGGTTCCCAAACTCAATGCTTGGATGAATTTTGGTGGATTTTAAAGCATCTCTTCAAATGTGTGACTGAAAACTACTTAGAGTGAAGAACAGCTGCCAAAACCTCGCTGGACTTCACAGCGTTGACCTTTTGAACTGAATGTGACTCAATCACGTTGACTGGACTGATTCCATCTGGTCCCATATGAACCGGATCTTTCTGAACCGAATCACAGCAATAAAAGAACTACTCTGATTAACGAGTCAAACAATTGATCAATGATGAAGCCTTCCTCTTGATGAAGACTTCCTGTCAGATCCTCTCAGATGTCAAAGCTCGCGCGCGCGCCCAGGTGTCGCCTTCCGTCGCGGGACGCAGCTGCGCGCGCAGCGGCTGACGTCAGGAGCGGAGCGGCGCGAGAGGAGTTGAAATAGGGCAGAGCAGAAACGGAGCTGCGAGAGGAAACCAGCCGCGCGGAGCCGCAGGATGGACAGCCGCCGCCGCCGCCGCTGCTGAGGCTGGAGACGCGAAATTATTCCGAGCCACTCGAACCGGCGGGATCCAGGCGGAACAGTTCGGAGTCTGATCGCTTCTCTCTGCGCTTTTCCTCCCAGCATCTCAGGTAAGGATGCAGCGATTCACATCCAGCAGCTACAAGTTTGCTGGATTTGATTTGATTGTGATGAGCAGAGGCCATTTTTCATTTTCTTTCCGACAATTTGCAGTAGTTTGATTTGATAATAAATCCGTCAGAAATTGCAGCTGGTTGAATTGCAGCCTCAGCGCAGGGCGACGGCAGGAGCCGCAAAACAGCTGCTGGGAATCATTCAGGGCTGAAAACAACTGAAGAGCTGAAGAGACTTCACCTCCAACTGGAGACATGCAGAAACAACTCAGGACTGGAGGAGGAGAAAATCCTTAACATCCACTGAAATCAGCTGCTTTTACCAAGAAAAGAGAGGAGAGGAGAGGAGAGGAGAGGAGAGGAGAGGAGAGGAGAGGAGAGGAGAGGAGAGGAGAGGAGAGGAGAGGAGAGGAGAGGAGAGGAGAGGAGAGGAGAGGAGAGGAGAGGAGAGGAGAGGAGAGGAGAGGAGAGGAGAGGAGAGGAGAGAGGAGAGGAGAGGAGAGGAGGAGAGGAGAGGAGAGGAGAGGAGAGGAGAGGAGAGGAGAGGAGAGGAGAGAGGAGAGGAGAGGAGGAGAGGAGAGGAGAGGAGAGGGAGGAGAGGAGAGGAGAGGAGAGGAGAGGAGAGGAGAGGAGAGGAGAGGAGAGGAGAGGAGAGGAGAGGAGAGGAGAGGAGAGGAGAGAGGAGAGGAGAGGAGAGGAGAGGAGAGGAGGAGAGGAGAGGAGAGAGGAGAGGAGAGGAGCGGAGAGGAGAGGAGAGGAGAGGAGAGGAGAGGAGAGGAGAGGAGAGGAGAGGAGAGCCGGCCGGTGGAAACCTGCCCGGATCCCGGATCCTCCGCTCCGCATCAAGCTGCCCCAACATGAATCCATGCACAGAAAAGGCTTGTAATGAAAACCCTTCAGCATATAAACAACACGTGCAGCTGCGGGCATCTGCGCGTGCATGGACAGCTAAAAGCACGTGGCTTCAGGCGTCAGGACCAATATGTGACCCTGGTTTTGGGTTTGGTGCAGTTCTGAGTCCAGACTGGTCTCACCTGGAGGACCTGCTGACTCAGTGGAGAGGCATCAAAGCTGCAGGAGGAGAGGAGCTGAAGCCACTTCTAATCAGCAGTGATTAAACCAGCAGAGGCTCCGGGTCGCCTGACTGGTAATGATGTCAACCAGAACCAGAACCGCTGCTGGGTCCACAGTCATTACCGAGACCAGCACATTACGGCTGGTTGTTGCTTCACAGGCGGACTTCTCACACACACACACACACACACACACACCGTCACAGGCTTCAGAGCTGAATTAAGCTTCTGGAGCTGCACTGATGACCAATTACAGCAGAAGCGGCTGAACGCGTTTCCTCCTGACAGTAACTTCTGTTTCACTTGGTTCGCATGACGCCTTTCTGCTGCGCGCGAGAGAAAGAGGCTTTCCACAGGTTTTCCTGCTCTGCTCCTCTTCCTCTGCCAGGCTATTTATCCAGGTCTCCAGCCTGCATTTAAATCCATCATCATAAGCAGGTAATTGACCTTTTGAGCGACGCTGACAGAATAAATGCTGCAGAGTTTTCCACTGCTGCGCGGCGTCGCTGTTGTTTTGTCATGTTGATTTGATTTTAGGTTGCTGTGATTGGGTGATGCAGCGAGATGCAAACAATGCTGATAGATCTCAGGAGTTAGCCTCACATGTAGCACCAGAATAATAATAATATAAATATGACCGGTGATTGGACTGCATCAGATTTGCTTTGTTTTGTTCCAACACTGAACATAAGGGCTCATTTTCATATCTCTAATCTTAGTCACTTTAATTCAATAAATGTCTGTTTGATGTGAAATGTCATCAGAACAAACTGTGTTACAGGAACCAACATGGTTTCATTTCAGCTACACGGCATTTCAAAAAGCTTCACATCATAAAAACACTAAAACCATAAAACTTTTAACATTTTGTTGAGTCTCATCATCAACATGTCAGTCGATGATCCATCAGGAACAACAGCAGCTCAGATTTACAGGAGCTCAGCGTTTCGGCTGTTTTTCAGTTTTCTGGACGTTTGTTCCAGATCTGCTGTGCATAGAAGCTGAAAGCTGCTTGGTTCTGGTTCTGTGAATAAAGAAAAAAGTTCCACAACATGTAACAGGAATATCTTCCCATCGGTCTGCGGTTTGATGCTTACTGACTGAACTTATTCTGGTTTTTCTGACCTCGGCTGGTTTTGTTCGGATTGTTGTGACTTTTCAGAGGAGATCCGGTCGGTTCGTTTCCAAACTCATAAGTAAAACACATCAGTGCATCTTTTTATTGAATATTTCATATGACGTACTAATAGGTCACAGTGACAGTTTGGTTTTATTTCCCTCAGTTGAAGCTGAGGAGAAAAGCAGCTTCTTGATTTCCAGTGAAGTAACAGCTGAATCGTCTCGTCAGAAAGGTGGTTTTTTCTTCCCTGCCCAACATGGCGGTCCCCTCAGGTGAACCGGCTCGTACACCTGGTGACTCGGCTGTTGAGCTACGCTCAAAAACAAAAAGCAGAGATTTATGTGGAGCTGTGAGCCAATCAGATGCAGCCGCCGATCAGCTTTTATCTGAAGTTATGAAATGTTTCCTTCTGGATTTAAAATTCGACCCCGGAGATGAAATCACTCGGTAAGAACAACACTAACGCTGCACCTTCCTATTCCTTCCTACTCCTTCCTGCTCCTTCCTACTCCTTCCTGCTCCTTCCTATTCCTTCCTGCTCCTTCCTGTTCCTTCCTGCTCCTTCCTGTTTCTTCCTGCTCCTTCCTGTTCCTTCCTGTTCCTTGCTGCTCCTTCCTGCTCCTTCCTGTTTCTTCCTGCTCCTTCCTGTTCCTTCCTGTTTCTTCCTGCTCCTTCCTGTTCCTTCCTGTTTCTTCCTGCTCCTTCCTGTTTCTTTCTGTTCCTTCCTGTTTCTTCCTGCTCCTTCCTGTTCCTTCCTGTTTCTTCCTGCTCCTTCCTGTTTCTTTCTGTTCCTTCCTGTTTCTTCCTGCTCCTTCCTGTTCCTTGCTGCTCCTTCCTGTTCCTTCCTGCTCCTCTCTGGCTGGTTGCATCGCCTCACAGGTCGCCGACATCGCCGGTCAATTGAAATTCTGATCAGTGATGTTGAACTTCTAGAAATGACCTTTTCCGCTGCATCCCATATGAGCTCAGAGCGTCGGCTCGGCCCAAACAGAACCGGCGCCTGGAAAGAGTCTGCAGAGAGTGAGAAACGTGGAGAGGGGTTAGCGAAAGGTCAGCTGCCATCTCTGTGTTCAGCATCGACTTCAGTCAGCCATCTGTTAGCCTCCCTGTGCCCTGATGGAGGAAACCCAACCTGAGGCCGTCCTGCTGCGCCGGCGCCGGCAGCCTGTGGGTCGTTTCAGCCGCTCTGCTCCGACCCATCGGGTCGTCAGAGTCCTGATCCGGAGACAGAAGTACCGCGGCTTTAACATGTTTATTCAAGTAAAAGAGGCCAACAAATGACTGCAGAACAAATATATTCTGGAAAAAGTGTAAATTAATCATTTGATATTTAAAAATGAGATGAAGAAACATATAAACCGAAGTGGAAATTTCTGCAATTTATGGACAAAAATGACAAAAGTAACAAAATAAAGTAAAATCAGTTTCTTTCTATAAAGAACTAAAGAAACTTTGACAGAAACTACAGGTTTGATTTTCATTCAGTGGGAAGAAAAACCAGGAATTTGACTCAAGTCAGAGCAGAAATACTTTAATAAACTCCAGTAAATGTAAAAAGTACGACGCAGTAAAAATACTCTGAAAAGTACATTTTTTTAAAAACAAGCAACTCAAGTAAATGTAACTCGATACTCATTTTTTAACTCGCTAAGCTAATAAATATCTTCATGGTTTGTGTCTGTGCTGACCTGCAGAGGTCATGCCCTTTACCTTTTGATGCAGGTCATACCTTGACCTTTTGACTTGGAGTTTTAGAAAGAAAGCAAACAAACATTTTTTCCTCTGATGTGGAGTTTTTCTTTTTTTTGTCACGTTTTCACTGCTGACCTTGACCTTGGATCGGTTCTGTTGACCTTGGATCGGTCCTGCTGACCTTGGATCGGTCCTGCTGACCTTGGATCGGTCCTGCTGACCTTGGATCGGTCCTGCTGACCTTGGATCGGTCCTGCTGACCTTGTAGGCATTAATAATAGAAAACACAGCTGGATAATAGGTTAACGCTGCAGGAATTCACAGAATGTCAGGTTTTCAAACAGAAGGAGGAAAATCTGTTTGTTTATTTTTAGATATGACGAGATGAGGAAGTTTTGATTTGAGCTGTGTTTGTTTCTTCAGATTGAGTCTGATGTGTTTGATTACTTACTGGTATAAAACTGGTTCTAATCTGATTGGGTTTTATGTGTTTTGCCTCTGGGAGTAAATCTTGAATTTTACTGGTTTCCTTTTCAATAGTTGATTTGTGAATTGGTGGGCCACAGGCGCCCCCTAGTGGTCTGGAAGACACTGCATGGAAGCGACCGATCATTTGTCGTGACGTCAGCTCTAACATAATAACGGATAAGTGGGTTGGAACCGGGTCGCTGATGGAGACAGAACTCCAGGATGCTCGTGATTAGAAAAAGTCAGATTCTACCTGCTTTGAGTTTTGATGTTGTTCACGAACGTTTTGATTCTTTGAACGGCGTGGAGCCGTGAACGAGTCAGTTGGTGAGAACTGTTCTGCTCTGCTCACACCTCAACAGCTGTTATTGTTTTTAATTGATTCAAATGATTTAATCAGTGAATAAATACAACAGATAGAACAAGAAGATCATTTTTTTTTATTGGTGCAGAAAAGCATTTTTATTTCTGCCAAATCATCTCGAATATATTTTTATTTTATTGTGGTTCTAAATTATAAAAATCTTAAAATGTTATTTTAAGAATTAATCCACACAGCACTTGGTAGTAAAATAACATATTTTTTAAATGTTCATTTATTGCCATTAGAAAGCTTAAAATCCAAACTTTCAGAATCTTAATAACTCAAAACGCCTCAAATCGATTCGTTCATGACGATAAATGAGTTTTTAAAGGAGTTTGTTAAATGTGTTAAATGATTCTCAGCCTGAAAAGAAAAATATTCTTTACTTTATTGGTGTCACTGTTCATGGAAATGTTATTCATTCAGCAGGAAAATGTTTTAATCACCTTCACATTTTGAAACTTTGGACGTCATTCTTCAACGTTTTTGAGGAACGTTATGAAGAGCTACAGGTTGAGAAGACCGCAGGTTGCTAACAGGCAGAACTGGTTTACTATCAGATCGTTTTAACTGAAATAACGGCAGATGATTCAAATTTCTAAGAGTCTTTGATAAATTAATCTGTCCTGTTGATCAAACTGCTTCAGCTTGTTTAAAGAAAGAAAATATTAATACAAAGAACTGATCTGATGACTTGAGTAATCAAATAATTTGAAATATTTTCACCAAAATGGCGAAAACGAACCATCAGATGTTCGTCTCCTCGGTGACGTTTAATGAATTTGATTGACTTTGTAGAAAAGTTTGACCAGTGATGTAAGAAGTGTCATTTGACGCTTTAAAGACTCTGAACAGCTTTGATGTTATTTTTGGCTAAAGGGTTTTTATTCCTGCAGAAGAGGCAGACTACATCCGACTGCCTCCCAAAGCTTAAATCTTGCTGGGAATAAAGATATTAACTCTGAGCTTCTGAAGGAGAACTTTATTATTTATGTCATCCGTGTGTCTGAGCATCGAGGCGTATTGATGTTACACAGAGAAATCCTCTTCATGACCGCCCATCTTCAGATTAAATTTCCTTTTTATGCACATGAACCTGCAGGTTGCTATGCTGCAGGTTGCAGTGGAGCAACCTGCTGCATAGCAATCTGCAGCAAACTGCAGCAACCTGCTGCAACATGCAGCATAGCAACCTGCAGCAACATGCAGCATAGCAACCTGCAGCAACCTGCTGCAACCTGCAGCAACCTGCAGCAACATGCAGCATAGCAACCTGCAGCAACCTGCTGCAACCTGCAGCAACATGCAGCATAGCAACCTGCAGCAACCTGCAGCAACATGCAGCGTAGCAACCTGCAGCATAGTTTGTTTTTTTTTTCTGTTTGAGGAGGAAAAATTGGAGTAAATTCAAAATGGTGCGTCCATATTTTGAGTTCAGTTGCATGTTGAGAACGAGAAACGGTTCATGTTCAGTGAATGCAGACGTCTGGTCGGCTCTGCAGGCAGCAGTTGTTTCGTATTGGGTCGTATTTTTGCGGCTCTATGATGAGCAGGTCAGTGGTGTTGGTCAAGCAGCAGAAACTCTGGGATCTGGTTCTGCTCTGTCACGAAGCCAGCAGGGAGTTTCTGGAGGGAACGAGTCGCCTTCAGACGCTCCTGACAGCCATGATGGGCTTTAACGCCGACGGCCCGGTCTGGTCAGGACGCCTGTCAGGGACAAACCTCTGAACAGAGTGGGTCGTTACTGAGAGGAATCAGCCGTTGTTCCTCCTGTTTTTCTCCCATTTCTGGTTTAATTGTACCCAACAGTCTGGAGCTCTGATGCTGCAGGAGGAGAAACAGACGTTGGTCCGTTTGGAAGTTGTTTCTGAAGCCGAAGCTTCAGAGAAGCGACTGCAACGTTTGTGTCTAAAAGGCCTCATGCTGCTGCTTGTCTTCAAAATGAAAACATGAACTGATCCAATCTCAGCATCCATATGCTTCCTGCGCTCTAATTTCTGTAATGACTTTTCCTCGTCTGTTGGAGGTTTTCTTCCTAAATGCTGATTTTTATTTGAAATATTAATTTCAATTTAAGCCTCTTATGTTCTTAAAGGGCTGGTTGAACCAGAAGGCATAAAACTTTATTGATAATATTAATAAATAGCTGTGTGTGTGTTTGATGATACTGATTTAAATACTCAACATGTTTTCCCTCCAGAATTGTTTTCAGGATTTACTTTTGATTTTATGGAGATAAATCTGAAATATTTCCACTCATGTATGACAGTAAATGTGATTTTTCTTTCATTTCTTGCTGATCGACTGCTGCCTCTGTTACATCGGCTAACCCCAGGTTTTTCATCATATTTTGCGGAAAATTAGCAATAAGACTTGATTTTGCATGAATTTGCAAAACATTGGAGGGATTTATTGATATAATTTGGCAAACAGATTTAATTGATAAAATATTTAAGTACATAAAGTTTTATTTCTTCATCCTTCTAGAGTCGAGAGGGCCACATGAAAACTTCTGGTGGCCGGATGTGGCCCTCGGACCTTCAGTTTGACTCCATCTAAACCTTTTTCCTCTGATGTTCAGTTTTCTGTTGTTTTTAAATTAAAAAAGCCAGAACTGTGTTTTTTTACAGTACTGTGTAAAACAGCAGCTGCTGGCAGCTTTATTAAATTTTATTTAGTTTTCATTGTTAAAAAAAACCACAGTGATAAAATGAAATGGTCATTCCTGCTAACTAGCACCATCTGCTTTTCTGCTGCTGTAGCTCATCAGCTTCTCGGTTCACATTGTTGTGCAGAGACGTTCTGAACATCCTCACTGAGATGATTGTCTGAACTTCTGTTTTCGTTCTGTCATGTGAAGCCGGTCTGCTGATTCTCCTCTTTCCCATCGCTGCGTTTCCTTCTGAAATGTGCAGAAAACTTTCTGGATATTCCATTAATGTAAAACATACAGTTTTGCAATTACAGTGTTTTCATTACATGACAAATTAAACTAAAGTTTCACGTGAATTAATGATGTAATTGGTCATTATAAAACACGCCACATTGTCACTTCCTGTTGTTTTTTTTTTGTAGTTTCCACCAGTTGTAACATCCGGCTGTTATGTGATGTGAAAGTTTGTTCATGGCAGTTTTGTGAAATAAACAAAATACAATGCACCTGAAAACCTGCACAAAAACTTTATTGAAAAATAAAATTGGAGTGTTTCCATTAAGTAAATGTATTCTCATGCCAGTATTTCTTTATTGCCTTCATTAGTTCTCTAATGTTTCTGTTTGCATTGCTTATTTAAACATAAACCTGTTTCCATAGGACAGATTGTCATATATACTGATCCAGATATTCTGAGGCGCGGCTGTCTGGTAGACTGACACCTTTGGTTTCTCCTCCAACCACATAGGAAGACGATGCAGAGAAACCATGATGGGGCAGAACGCGATTCTCCCTGGTTCTGTTTGGATCAGGCTGAAGGAGTGTCTGTTTGAACCCTGAGTGCAGGCAGGCGCCGCTTAGAGCAGCAGAGTGTAGAGAGGTTTGTTCCAAAATGGGCCATGCACCATTTGGGGGGAACGTGGAGTGATTGACAGAGGCCATTTTTTTTTACCCTTTTGCTTTTACTTTATTTCGCAAAACGTTAACCAGCGGATATTTCTAATGTATGACTCTTCTCAACAGTTTAGCCTAAAAACGCATTTAAAATCTCATCTGTTTTCGGGTTTGCTGTAAAAAAGCCTCCATGCAGAAACTCTGACTCTAGTCGGGGAAATCACTCACAAATAAAACTTCCTCCATCCTTCCAACGCTCTTTTGTATCGTTTTTTAAATACTCAGCAACTTGCAGGGAGGAAGAAAGCACGCTGAGCGTGAAACGACTGTCAGAGTGGAACTGCGTGTGTCATTTGTAACTGTGACAGCGATCCTACCTGGAGAGCTGCAGAGCAGAGAGGCCTTACAGAGAGCAACGACTGCTTGTCTTCATTTACGCTCCAGTTTCACTTCTGCTGGAGTTTCAGCTTTTTAAAAAGGGACGGAGTCGCTGGGAACGCTCAGCAGTGATTTTAAGCTTTGGTCTAAATCATTACTGACCGGGAAACTCAAGTATTTCAGCCTCTGTCCCGCCGACTTCCTGTTTTGGTATTCTCCTGTAAATTTCCTATTTTATAATGTAATTTGTAAAAAGCACTTCTGCTCCTCTCACTAACCTCAGGAGAACTGCCACCTGCAAACGAACCAGGTGTTGAGCCGAAACGTGAAGGTCTGTGATGTGTGGGGAACCACAAGGCTCAGTCCTTGGACCCCACACACTCCCACTGGCTCAGACTTAACAGGAAATAAGATTAGCTACCATTAGCTACACAGGTGATACACAGCGCTACATCATGATGTCACCAGGTGACCTTTGAACCCACCCAATCACTTAAAAGATGTGTGGATGCGCCACAACATTCTCCAGCTGAACAGAAACTGAAGTTATTAAAGAGGAACAATCTAGAGTTATAGATCTAGAGTCAACGCACAGCTTCAGTTACTACAGACAGAAACTAGAGATCAGGCTGACCTCTGACCTCTGACCTGACCCTTGGGTTCCACAGTGGACCTTCTGCCAGCTGCAGAACATTTCCAGAACCAGAGACTAAAATCTCCAATCAGAGAAACTTTAATTCCTGCAGCAGAACAAACCGACAGACCAGAACCTGCAGCTGGAGTTCTGACTAGAACCAGGAAGATGGAGACACCGCCCGGTTCTACACCGCCCGGTTCTACACCGCCCGGCTCCACACCGCCCGGCTCTACACCGCCCGGCTCTACACCGCCCGGCTCCACACCGCCCGGCTCTACACCGCCCGGCTCTACACCGCCCGGTTCTACACCGCCCGGTTCCACACCGCCCGGTTCCACACCGCCCGGCTCTACACCGCCGGTTCTACACCGCCCGGCTCTACACCGCCCGGTTCTACACCGCCCGGTTCTACACCGCCCGGTTCTACACCGCCCGGCTCTACACCGCCCGGTTCTACACCGCCCGGCTCCACACCGCCCGGCTCTACACCGCCCGGCTCCACACCGCCCGGCTCTACACCGCCCGGTTCTACACCGCCCGGCTCTACACCGCCCGGTTCTACACCGCCCGGTTGCACACCGCCCGGTTCCACACCGCCCGGTTCTACACCGCCCGGTTCCACACCGCCCGGTTCTACACCGCCCGGCTCTACACCGCCCGGCTCTACACCGCCCGGTTCCACACCGCCCGGCTCCACACCGCCCGGCTCTACACCGCCCGGCTCTACACCGCCCGGTTCTACACCGCCCGGCTCCACACCGCCCGGCTCTACACCGCCCGGTTCTACACCGCCGGTTCTACACCGCCCGGCTCTACACCGCCCGGTTCTACATTCCTTCACTGAGAGTCTTTAAACTCCTGCTGTTCATAAATCACTGAATTAAAGATTAAAGATCTGCTGCTGGGTCAACCTGCTGGTTCTGGTTCTGGTTCTGCTCTGCATCGTCTTGTCACAGTTGGCATGTTGACAGATATAATTTATAATTTTTAAACATTTGTGTATTAGGGACAATATTTAATTGAAGAATTGCTGAAGAATTGTTAGATTAAATGTATTCTTCCTGGTTTCTGTAACTTTGCAGCTTTACAAGCTCAAACAATGAATAATTTATCCCAGAGGAGAGACTTGTTCAATAAAAAAATGCTCCATCTTATTTAAACAAAGTGCTCAGTGGGGCCAAGAGGCTCTGCTTTTCAATCTTAAAGCTGATATTGTTCCTGATGACAGCAGCTTGAAGGAGAACTCAGATCTCTTACAGTTACTTTGTGTTTCAGGGAATTTAATGCTCTAAAATTCAAACTCAGTTTCATTTTATCACAATCTGAATGTTCTTAAAGGGCCGGTTGTTCCAGAATGTGTTGATAAAACCCATTCAGCTGTTAAAATATTTATATTTTAACAGTTTTTCACATTGATCAGTTCCTCCAGGATTTGCTTCCCCAGATTTTTGGTGCTAATTCAGGAATATTTGTAATAAATTTTTGTAATAAATTTTTGTAATAAATTTTTACGATGCTTGGGCTAATGTTTGATGTTCAATGTGACTTTAACTGAGGCTGAGGCAGCAGTCGGGTGAACCCAATGTTTTTGGTCAATTTTGAGAAAGATTTGCAGTAAAAATCAGAAAAAAATGTGGAGATCTGATGAGTTTGAGTGAAATTAGTTTTAACTGAAGAAACTTATTGATGTAATCTGGAGTCTGCAGGCCACATGTAAAGCTACAGCGGACCAGATTTGGCCCAAGGACCGTTAGTTTGACACATGTTACACCATCACAAGTTAGTTTCTAACAGTGAAGTAGAAGAAAAATGATGTTTAGTTTTCATCATGTTTGACCAATAAACAGCAGAGAAATGCGCTGTGCTTTAGTGTCTGTTAATTAGACACCAATAAATCAAATTTCTTACATCAGTCGATCTTTTAAAACCACAAACATTACAAAGTAGAAACAGTTTCCAAGTAAATTAACATTCGTTCTAGAGTCACTAATCAACTCTCAGTCAGAATATTGTCTATAAAGAGGACCTCTAGAATAATTAAAGAACTGATATAACTGAATTTCTGCAGAATTGTGCAGCCAGAGGAAAACGAGTCGGTCGCATTTTGGGCTGCAGATTTTCCCTTCTTAGATCCAGATGTGCTTTTGGTGACACTTCCAGTCAAACCTGACTTACTGCATCTGCTTCCAGAACCGAACCAGATGAGTTTCTGAGTTTCTCGCTTAGGAGAAAAAAAACATTTCTGTGTTTTATAACTAGACATGATCACATCATCATGCAAAAAAATTGATTTCTTCTCCGGACTTAAGATCAAAATTCATTCTGATTTATTCTGATTGGTTTCTGTTTTGTATTTTGACAGTTTTGCATCAATTTTAGCAGGAATGTCTTTCAGCAGCGGTTTCTGAAATAAGAACGTCTCAAGGTGAATTTGGCCCCAGGGCGTTTGCAGTAAATGACGGGTTTTGACAGAATGTGATACATTATAACTGATTCTGCACTTGGTCCATTACTTTGAACTTTTTCCCTCCAAAAGCCAACATAATGTTGATGTCATGGACATAAGTATTCTGTCTCTGGGCTCTACTGATCCGTCTTTATCAAGCAGACGGATATCGGTGGCAAGCAGACTTTATCAACAAAATATGGAAGGTTGAGTTTTGTTTGAACCTTTTAACATAAATTCCTCATTTATTAGAAATGTATCTTAAAATAAGCCCTTTTTAAATTGAGACTTTCTGCAGCTTCCTTTCAGTAATTAATCTTCAGTATGTTCATGTTTCTGGTCATCCATACTTCCTTAAGAAGCTAATTTAAGCTTTAAATTAAATTAATATTTTTACCTCGTGAAAAAACAGCTCTTACTTAATGACCTTAATTTAATCCAGGGGTGAAAGTAACTGTAAATAATCTGAGTAAATCATGCGTAAAATACCTGTCACTATAACTAAAAATATTTTCATATGTGGTGTAAACATAATAGTGAGCACACACTTATTTCTCATGAAGAAGTGAAATTAATTGAACTGGGATTTCATTTTTCTTGCTGTAATTCTGTCACCAGTTGAAATATATTTGATTCTTCAAAATACAAGCACTTCCTGTTTGACTGACAAATTGGACATCAGCTGCTGCTAACCTTTTACTTGAAACCCAAATGAATCCTTATGTTTAGGAGAATAAATGCCATTCTGTTTTAACTTTGACAAAAAAAAAGGTGTTTAAATTGTTTTCTTTATGTTTAAATTGTCTAAACATATTTAAGAATGATTGATAATTAGAAACATGAGGTGACCTGGACTTGATCCTGAGAGACTTTGATTTTCATCAAAAACCTGAGAATTGATTTGATTTGTCATTTAAGAACTAAGATTGGAAAATATTCAAGGACTTAAGTAAGTTCAAACTTGGGTCCATCTCAGACAGCAAAGACTCGACTTGGACAACTTTGAGATTTTACTCCCAAAAAATGTAATTCAATCCGTCACAATAAGCAATAAATCAATTAATTGCATAATTTGTATAATCAGTTTTTTCCTATTTTTTCCTTTGGTCTCATCTAAACCTTTTTTTGAAGGATAATTTTGTTTACAGATAATTCACAATTCCTTTTGTTTGCTGTTTTATTGGTTTGTTTATTCCATTACCATTTAAAATTATCTCAAAACAACAATTTCATCATTTATTGCATTAACATCTGGGACAATCCAGCAAAATTTATTCAGCAAAATTTATCTCGACATTTATTTAATGCACTGACTCGTCCAAGTTGAGAAACTGAAACTGCAGAGGATTTGCATTTATCCTCCAGTTTTATGATCTTTTTCTTGAAATTTTTTATCTTAAAACACATTACTACTGGACTATTTGCCTGCTGTCTTCTTGTTATTTCAACAAAAAAGTGGCAAGAAAAGTTTGTAGCAAAAAGCAGGAGCCTGAATATGAATCATTCCTCGACGCTCTGGTCAAGTGGGATACTTTCATCTCCTGAAAATTTAAAATTTAAAAGAGAGACTCATAAATGAAAAGCTGTGGTGGGTAATTTTTGTGCATTATAAGGTCTGAGCACCAAAGTGAGCAAGTCTGAAGAGTTACCAATGATTGTTCCAGCTTTAAAAGACTCTCCTACAACCCTTTAATATTTTAATATTCTGGTCAAATAACTGTCTGCTGATGTTTTTCCTCGCGTCTGCTGAATGTGACATCATTCAGTGCATGCAGCCAGATGTGTGTGTGTGTGTGTGTGTGTGTGTGTGTGTGAGTGTGTGTGTGTGTGTGTGTGTGTGTGTGTGTGTGAGTGTGTGTGTGTGTGTGTGTGTGTGTGTGTGTGTGTGTGTGTGTGTGTGTGTGTGTGTGTGTGTGTGTGGGTGGGTGTGTGTGGGTCAGTGCCTGGAGGCGAAGCCAGCACATTAAGACAGTGACTGGCAGATCTCATTTGGTGTTTAATTTCACCACTTCTCATCTATGACGACCCGTTAGCCGCCGGCTAATGTCCGATTTCCTCAAAGTGATGTTTACGTTCACAGGACTCATGATGTTTGTGCGATAAACATCAATAATGATTCATATTAGTGAACAATTAAATTTATCTCCAAAACCTGTTGGTTTTATAAATTAGATGCATTTAAAGGCCTTCAAGCAAAAACGTTGGTTTGTCATTTAAACAAATAAACCTGTATATGTAAGACTGATCATTACATGTCAATATATTTTTAATTAGTTTGTCAACTGCGTATTTACGACTATCCACTTATTAAACCTTTTTTAGAATCAAGCAAACCGTATCTTTAAGAACAAAAAGCTGGTTTTCACGAAGAATATGACTTTAAAATACATTTTAAAACAATAACACTCAGATGTTTGCAAGTATTTTGTTGAGTTTTTGTAGTTAATCTCACTTCAATATTGTCATAAATTGAAAACACAACAGAGTAAAGTAATGAATGCTGCTCTGCGCTATCAAATCTGCCCCTTTACACGTGACGTCACGCTCTCCGGACTCCGCCCACTCCGCCATGACGGACCGAAGCGCTAAAAGCAGGCAGCCAATCAGAACACCGGGAGCCTCAAATCGCGTCCGTTTAGTTGAATTGACCTTAAAAATGGCGGCAGGGATCTGCGCGGTCCGCCGAATAAATATAGGAACCGAGCTTATTTTGTTGTAGAACTTTTAATGAGGAAAGAGACGAATCATAATGGCTTATGGTGCTACCGTGGATTAGCAGCGAACGCCTTTTACAAGGTAGGAAGACTAACGTTGATATAGTTTATAAGTAAAGATGATTAGAAATATACTAAATATCGCGTTATGGAATCACCTCTAATCATTGGTCACCATGGAGACGGTACCACCGTCATGTAGCCTAGCATGCTAGGCTACATAGCTGGTTAGCATCTCTGCTGTTGAGGCTGTTTAAAGGGAAACGCTGTTTATGACGCAGTGATAAACAGAATTGTGGCGTGAATTCAGGTGAAGTCGGTCATTTGATCAACACACTCAGGAGGTTCGGCTCGGTTTCTCAGCTAGCTGTTTGAAACTTCTGGGAAACTTCTTATGAGCCCAACCAGGTGAGTCACGTTCACTAATGAACTGGCCTGGAAGAAAAAACTGGATTGAACATGGTCGGTCCCACCACGTCATTTCCCCTCCATTATGGCGCCTGTGATCAAGTGACGCAGTTGCAAATGGCCAGTGATGGGAAACAATCTTTGGATGAAAGCGTTTGTTGGAAGGTCAACAACAATCTTTTGAACAGTAAAACCCAAGGAAACATAACCAAAGACCAAAGATTCAGCTTATGGTGGCCCTGAAAAAGACCGCAGATTAAAGAGTAGAAATGTAAATATTGCAGGAATTCATATTTATTTACAGTGTTATGGCAGCTTAAAGTAGGAAGAAATGGCAGAAACGGCTCGATTTACTGCCAAACTTTTCTGTAGCTTCCAGCCTTTTCCCCTCCAAACTATCTCTGTTGTCTTCATTATATATCCCTCAAGTTTTTCTGCACACAGAAAGCAGAACTTTTTTCCAAAATCCAAAAACTTTCAGAACTGGAGTCATAAGTTTTTAATGATACTAACCAGCAGATACTTCTGCAACGTACTTTTACTTTGTTCCTGTATTGTCCAGACCAGAGGTCGGCAACCCAAAATGTTGAAAGAGCCAAAAAACGAAAAACAAATTTGTTTGGAGCCGTAAAAAAGTAAAAGTTTTATATAAGGCTTATAATGAAGGCACAACAGGCTCTAGGTGTTTATATTAGTGTGTTATCAAAATGACTAAGTGTATATATAATTAGTATTCATGATTAAATGTTTATTTTCCTGCAGTGTGTCCTGGAAGGAATGACGCACCACGTGACTCTTCTGTTGTACGATGGTGCTTTAATGCTTTAAGTTTTAACTCTGAAAATCTGCCCCCAAATGCAGTTTGCATAACGACAATCACTCTGTGAATAATCACCGTTAAGTGTGCGATCAACAAAACAACAAACGGAGTGTAATAAAACGGCAGCCTTCTGAAAACGTAAAGTATTTAAAATTAAATGAATAGAGTTTAAGTTCAATATCTGTGCAAATGCCAAGCAAATCAGTGCAATAGTAACACATAGCAGCCGTGAGCAACACGACCTGAGCAATGAAACAAAATAATACCACTAAGTGTCATTCTAAAAGTATACTGATGAAAATTACTGTATCACTTATATCTGATGTATGTTTTCAGTTCTTTTTCTTTTTCGTTTTTAATTTGTAGGTTCAGCTTTTATTAAGGTGCGCTCCGGAAAGTACCGTACTCTTTTAGTTATTTGACAACTTGTCGCTGCAGAGCGAACATTCAGACAATCCTTCCACACTGGCAACGAATGCAGAGGATTCGGTCCAAGAATTGTAGAATTGAATGTTTCTTCTACACATTTTTATAGCATTGGAAAACATTAAGAATGATTGTGTTGTGTTTGTCCTCCTACAGAAGCCATATCAAAACCAAAAATATATTTCCCACCCCAATCTTTTCCCATTTTCAAACATTTTTGATGAAGCTCCAAAGAGCCACTAGGGCGGTGCTAAAGAGCGGTTTGCCGACCCCTGGGCTAGACGGCAGTATAATGAAAAAAGTCACCAAGAAATAAGTTATTTCTGTAATAATTTAGACAAATTTTTCTTAAAAGTATCAGTTTTTCAAAGGTTAATAAAGGTCTCTTTTCAACCGCTACTGACAAGATGAGTAAGTTTAGCTTCTAGCTTCAGATTTTTGTAGATGAAGTACCAAATATACATCAATATGCAGTCATAATTTATTTTACAGCCTTTATTTTTGTAAATTATAATGATTTTTTTGTTTGCAATTAATGATGTTTAAAATTAGAATATTAAACCAGACCAATAAAAACAAAAAACATTTTATAACACAATATAGATTTAACTGTAACATGACGCTAACACAAACAAACCCATGAAAGTGAGTGAAGCAAAGTTTAAACAGCAATGCTTAAATTAAACTGTAGAAATATTAAATAAATCAGACATAAGGAAACCGAGCCACTTTGTTGCATTGAAGTCCAACATTGATTCCCTAAATCTGTAAATGGCGAATCATTGATAGGTGGGAAAACACTGCAAAAACACAAAATCTTACCCAGTATTTTTGATCTAGTTTCTAGAGCAAATATCTTAGTACACTTGAAATAAGACAAAAATAACTTACAAGTAACCTTTAAGCAAGATATATGTATCTGTTTCAAGTAAATAATTCCTTAATTTTCTTGAAAAGTTTTAGTTTTATTGGCAGATTATTTTATTTAAACAAGACATTTTTCCCATCAGTGAAATAATCTACCAGAACTTCTTCATCAATATTAAGGAATTTTGACTTCAAACAAGCTCATGTGTCTCACTGAAAAGTTACTTTTATGTCTTATTTCAAGGGCACTTAGATATTAGCAGTGAGCCATTACGCTGCTGCTGCTGACGATGAGTTCTCTCTGATATTAAATGTAATGATTTTTCTGTGATATGCGAAACTTAATAATGCAACATAAATGCAATGCAGCATTAACTATGTGAAACTGGGGAAGCATTTTTGTTTCAGGAGAAATCCCGTTTTTTAAAGCTGGATGTGTGTCAATGACGAGGCGTGAAAATTGAGTTTATATTTTAAGCTCCCAGGCATCGTATCTCTTATTATTTTATTTTTTGACTCATCAAAGTGTTGCTTCTTTGTTGGCATCAAAAGATTTTCTATATTCTTTTGTAATACAGATAATTATCCTTCATCAGTTTGGCCTTTGATGTGTACACGGCTTCATTATGCAGTCTGAGTGCAAACAAGCCTCTGGTTGAGCCCTATAGTTTCAGTGAATCTTCATATTTTACCTGTGTACATATGTGCATCGTCTGTGTCTGCAAATCAGAAGGAAATGTTGGAATGTAAACAGTTATAAGGCACAGTATGAATATATTTGTTCAAGAAACGAGCAGTAGTAACTGCGAGCCTAATTTTGCTCTCAGACTCATGTCCATTAGACTGCTGTCAAAATCACAAAGCCAGTGATCTTTTCCTCTGATCTTTTTTAATCTCCTCTGAGAGGCAAACCGATTCACTGCCAACCAAATAAAGTCATCAAAAAGCGTTTCCTTTCAAAACGGATTAAACTCGGAGCTAAAATGTGATGAAACACTGTCAAAGTTACAAATAAAAACCAACTGGACACAATTTTCAAACAATGTTTTAATCTAGTTAAAGAGTTGACGTTGTGGTCAAAAACAGATGAATGTCAAGGTGCTACTTTTGGATTTTTGGTGTTGAATCCACCAAAAATCAACTGCGTGTAGAGCAGTCGACACAGAGCGAGAAAAAGTGATTTTGTGTTCTTCAATGGTTTCAATGCATCATTTTCCCCTTTGCTGCTGCACTACATTAATAACAGCTTTCATTTTAACGGTTTTACTGCTGCAGCGCCGCGACGGATAGAAAGGAAAAGAATCGTCTTTTTGTCCTCCAGCGTTCTGCACGTGCAAAATTTCCGAATGTCAACAATAACATGCAGCGGGGTTTATGGAAATGTTGGATCTTTTTATGTGCAGCAGAGTTGGTCGAAGTATTTATTGTTGTTTTTGGCTTTTTCTCGTATTCTTCTCCAGATAAAATGGGAGTCCTGAATGTTTGGGTTGTGGTGGTTCTGCTGGGAACGTTGGGATGCTGGACAGCTGAAGGTCACGGGAGCAGCCGACGAGGCGACACGGATGCAGCCGCCAAGTCCCACACCTCCCACCAGGAGTCGCACTCCATGGTGAGCATCCTCATGCTTTTCAGAATAAAAGAAATACAGTTTCATTGGGGGTGAACATTACAAGCAAAGTTCCTGGATTGACACATCTCTCTGATTGGTCAATAATTTTATTTTACATAGGTGTCGCTGTTACAATGAGTTAAAATGTTACTAAAATTTTAAATTTGACAAACCATGGCCCCTTTATGAAAAGCTGATAAAATTATCATATATTTAAAAACAACGCACGTCAAGAACACGAGAAAAGAAAAAGTAAATAAAAGTCCAAGAAATATGCAAGATCAGTAATGTTAAAGTTTTCTTCAGTTGGACTGAATATTGGATCAGAAGGATGTGGGGAAATGCTGCTCCGACTGCAGAATAAAATCCAAACCTTTACAGTTTCTGGCTGTAAATGTAAATGCAGTGGAGAAAATCTGAAAACATTTAAAAACATGAGGATCTGCCGTCACAGGCAGGGGCCAATTTCCATTCTTTTCATTTCTGTTTATGCAGTTTGTCCTTGTTTGTTTTACACATAACCCTCTTACTCATAAGCCTTTAATCCAATGAGCACATTTACTGTTTCTTTATGGTTTCTGCAAATCTCATAACCACTCTGCTCTTAAATAAACACCACTCCACAAAAATATTATAATCTTTTAGTCAAATATACGCCACGTTGAAATCCTCCACTTCTTCAAAGTGTTATGAAAATGTGTTAAGTGCAGAGGAAAGCTAAACGCTAAGTGTTCCCAGTTAATTGGGGCAGAGCGATCTGCATATGAAAGCCTTCAGTTTTACTCATTTGGTCTTCTGCAGCCCTAACCAACTCCAACTTTTCAACGATTCAGGAAAAAACTTCACAACTTATTCAAGCCTGAATGCATTGATGTGAATCTGCCAGGATTTGACCTTAAATGCTTGGAACAAATGGAAGTTGTTTTTGCATCAAGACATTTTAATGAAATGGTAAAGATTTTACACAAACTATACAAAGATCACAGTGATTCTTTTTGTTTGCAACTTATGAGAGTTTCATCCTCCTTACTATGTAATGAAGATTTTATTAAAGCTGCATTATTGACCTGCTACACTGTAAAACATTTTCTGCCTTGAAAATGCAATTTAAGTCAACAAGACAATTGTTTTGGTTTTAACTCAGACATTAAAGTTCATGAAGGTGATTTAACAATAGTGATAGCATTTTTGCAGCTTAAATGTTGGTTAATAAAGTGAAGATCTGGGTGGAAATGAGTCATTTGAGAGGAAAGAAACGGGTAAAATATGGGTTTGGTATTTAATTCAACATGCCTGGATGTGATTTTTTTCTTTTTCTCAGACTCTCATCAGGTATTGGAATATATTGATATTAAAATAAAATAGTCAGACCTCCTACATGAAATAATAATTACATTTCTCTCCTTTTTATTGGATGTAACTCTACAATCAGTCACCATAAATTATTTAAATTATTGGTTATTGTTTTCTTGTTCTCACATGAGACTAAAGGTTCTGCTATAGATGTATTGATTATAGATCTGATATTTTGTCGTACCATAGTTTATTTGCTTCTGTTTTGTTTGAACCTCAACCTCAGCGTGTGTTCAAAAGGAAAATCCAATTCATTTCAGATTTAAATAAACGTAAAATATGAAATGTTTCTTTGCTTTAAGATCACAGGAAAAAACAGGAAAATCTGCAGGATATTTCCACGTTTTTATAAAACTGAAGGAAGATTAGACATGTTGTAAATATTAAGTTAAGTTCATTAATCCTATGAAAACGATGTTTTTCTGAGGTTATTGTTGCGTCTTAATCTCAGATTATAAAGTGTGAGTGCATTGAAACTCCTCCATAACTGATAAACATAAAACATGAGGGGAATATATTTATATACTTGTTGAAACATGAATCTTTAATGAAACCTGCCTGCGTTGCTGTGGATTTAGAACAATATTTACTTTACAAAAATCTGAATTGTTTTTCAGTCTCCGTGGCGACGCCAGATTATTGCTGATGGGGGAATTAAAGGGATGCTCAGAGATTTGTTTCTGGTATTTTTTATCTAGAAGCTCCAGCCGTCTTACTTGGTTTGTGAACTAAACTCTCCTCACTGTGAAGCAAAATATGAGACCAATAAACGCAGCACTTTTATATTAAAACTGCCAAACGTTGTAAATTAAGTTACAGTAAATCTGATTTCATCACTTTGGTGCCTGCTTTAAAAACATCTGCATAAACTCGGATATAATGTCCATTTCCTGATCATTTAAAGATTACCATATTGATAAATGTGCAATTTAATAATATATAACATCTATCTATATTCATAGATGCTTTTTGACCTTTTAAATGCCAGTTTTAGTAGTTTCTGCACAAAACCTAAAATCAGTCACATAAAGTGACCTGATATTTATAGTAGAGACAAAACCTGAGGGATTTTTTTACGACATGCTATTAGAGCCAAAAAGGGAGAAAATTTCCACCAAAAACTCAGAAATTTTCTTGAAAAAGTTTCAGAAACTTCCAAGTTTTTTTTTCTATAACATTTCTATTTGTATCAATCTATCATTTTTTTCTAGAACATTTTAAATGTTTTTTCTAGAAAAAACTGAGAACTCAAAATTTCAGATTTTTTTTTCTTTTTACCTTTTGTTAAAACTAAAGTATGTTGGTAACATTTTTTTACCCTGATTACAAATTAAAAGTCTACACCTGCATATGGGCCAAATTTGTATCATTTTTGAATTGCAGTTTTGGGGCCTCACAAAATCAGTCGAAGGTCCACAAATGGCCCCTGTGCCTCATTTTGGACATCCCTGCCCTACATTATGGTAAAGATGTTACCCTCATTTAAAGTATTCCTCTAATTCCTGTCTGCGATATCGCCTGAAGTCAAGATGCCAGCCTGAGGCAACAAAGGTTAAAAGAGCCGAATCCTCTCTTCTCCCAATTATTCACCCCACATCTGTCAGGACTGAAACACTTACCTACTTGACGGAAAAACAAAAGTTTGTATTTAAAAATACACCTGCCAACCTCTATTTCCAGGAGAAAGAACTGGCTCCTTTTTCCCTTAAACCCTGCTGATTTGTCCTATTTGCTCAGATTAAATCAGATGGGAACAATAAACTCATCCAAGCACAGAAAGCAGCAGCAAGAAAATCAGGTTACTGCTAATTACTTGTGAACACTTAAAGTCTAATGTATAAAATAAAGTGACAAAAACAGCTTTTGTTTGTCAGAGCAAACTGTATTTTTAGAAAGGAGCTCAGAGCCGTGCTGTCACCCCCTGTGCTTGATTTAAATCTTTAATCAATTGATCAAACGGCTCAGTTTTATCTGGGCATCATGAGGAAGAATGTCTGCAATTAAGATAGACAGATGGCATCGGCAGCGAGGAAAGAGGAATGGAGATGCAGAAGGTTTGACAACCACTGCGTTCCCCGTGGGAGTCCGGGTCTCCTGGGGTTGGCCGTCAGAGACACACACACACACACACACACACACACACACACACACCACACACACACACACACACACACACACACACACACACACACACACACACACACACACACACTGCTTTATCAGTGAGGCTCATTACGCTGGCATCCATGCTGAGGGACAAGAACGCAAAATGTCACTGCACTTCAAATGCTACTGGATATGGGATTGTTCTGGAGTGGCGATGCTCTGAAAGATTGCGCTGTTCTATTTTCAAATATCATGTCGATGGCTTGTTTTCCCTGCATATGCTAATGAAGCGTCTCCAGATGACACGTTTGTTCAAATCCTAAAAAAAGCTCAACTGATTGGTCACTGATAAGCACCAAAGCGTCTCTCAGATGCTAAAATATTACAGACATATTGGGTGGTAACCAGTTACATTTACTTTTAGGAGTATTTTTACAATTGTCATTTTATTATGAAGTGTTTCTATTCTTACCTGAGTAAAATTTCTAGATTTTACTCATTTTAATCAGCTGAAAATGGTCACAGTTAAACAGAAATGCCAGTGCAGAAAAAACCTCTGTCATCCAAAAAAGGTTTAAATGTCATGAATGACAGACATGCCACCGTCTGGACACATGATGTCTGTTTCAAACCTCTGAGAGACGCGCCGCTATCCGGTTTGACATATAAAGAAAGATTCCTGAACAATATGTTGACACCTTGCATTTAGTGATTGAGTTTTTTCTGCTGTTTTCAGCGTTTTGTTTTGCTCCTCCTCTGTTTGCCCTTGCTTTGTGCCTGTCTGTTTCAAGAAGAAAAGGCAGAGTAACGGATGACATGTGGAAAGTCGCAGAGAGGCGGCTGCTGCGTTGCCCTGGCTCCGCTGAGCTCGTGTAATAACCAATCCTGTGTGTGTTCTCTGTTTGCAGGGAGAAGGAGAAAGCAGACGGGAGCATCCATCAATGTGAGTACGCTTATGGTGTTCAAACCAAAACAGCATTTCTCAGAATATGCCGTCACAATATGGTTTTTCTTCTGCTGTGCTTCTGTCCTCTGATTACTGGGGAAACGCAGCGAGCAGGTAATTCTGCTCTGAATAGCTCTGATAAAATGGGCTTTTGATACTAAAATATGTCTGAAAAACATGAGGAATCCTGCTTGTTGCTCCAGTGCTCTGAGATTTATTTCTTGGAAATGGTTTCTGATGTAACTTTGCTCAACAAACCAAGTTTACTGAGATCTTTACACAAATCCACTGCAAAAACACAAGGACACTCGGTTTAGTTTCTAGTGCAGATCTGAGTTCAGGGGTGTCCAAACTGGGGCCAGACAGGCCCCAGACTCTGGGGCCTTTTGTTGTTTTTTTATGGCCCGCTGCTGCAGATCAAGAATAATAGTAATTTATTTAAAAGTGACAGATTATAAGCCAGCTTTCATAATATGAACCTCATCTATAAATTTATCATCAATATTAAGGAATAAGTTTCTTAAAAAAAGCATCGATATCTTGCTGAAAAGTTACTTGTGAATTATTTTTGTCTTGTTTGAAGTGTACCAATACATTTGTACTGGAGACTAGACCAAACATTTTGTGTTTTTGCGTCTTAAACTCATTTTTAGTGACACCCTCTCTGACATGTAACTAATCATTTTGCTGTCAGATGTTTGTTTGTCCCTGTCAGACGTGGAAAACGATGTTTTTTCCTGGCGTGCAGCTTTAGTGCTGTCATGATCTCAGTCGTTACTGAGTAGCCAGTTAGCTCCACGTCAACGTCAGCCTCATTTATCGGTGCTGATGGTTTAAAAAGTGACAAAAAAGCCTGAAAATCAGTCCAGTTCCCATCAGATGTTTAATCTTATTCTGAGAAATGACCAGAAAATCCAAGTTTTTATTTCTATAATGTTGATGAAGTGGGAAAAATGTCAAGACTGAAACGGTTTTTAACAGAAATCATTGCTTGCACAGTGACTGGTGTCCCTGATGCATTGAACGACCTCCATTTGCCGAGAGGACGGCACTTAATCTCGATCATTTTACCAGGTTGGGTCGTTCAGCAGACACAGGTCTGTGCACTGCAAGTTAACACAACAGTTATCTTGTTCTGTGTGGAGGAAGTTCATTTAGAATTTTTAAATTATTATTTCTGAGCTGTTTTTTTATTTTAATCTAAATGACTGCATTACTTTGAATATATTTCTGTATGGAAACCTTGTAAAGTGACTGGAGAGGAAGTTATTCATACATAAATCACTTAAAATGAAACCCAGTTGAAAACCTTCTGGTTATTCCAACAAATATTAGTTTCTGAACTCTTCCTGAGTTAAAACATTTATATTGTTGTTTCTAAATGAATATGAAATTGTTTTCTTTGCTTTATTTGAGACCTGAAAGCACAACATCTTCTTTCCTCATTTTCTGTAAATAAATACAAAATGTTTGTGTGGAATTTCGGAGACATGTTGTAAGTCGATCATGGAATAAAACAACAATGTTCATTTTACTTAAACATACCTATCATAAATAAAATCAGAGAAACTGATCATTTTAAGTGCTCTCTTATTTTTGTTTCTGAGCTGTTTATATTTTTAATATGAGTCAGAAACAAGTTGCAATCTTTCTCTTCCTCCCAGTTCTGTTGCAGAAATGAACCACTTGCTCTGATTGCCCAAAAACAACCAATCAGAGCCAGGAGGCGGGGCTTAGTGCTGTCAATCTTGCTAATGTATGCTACTCAGTCTGATAATGGAGAAACAAATTAAAGTTTGTCAACCGTCGTCAGTGGCTTTGCTAACTAAATTAAATTCATTTTATTTTAGCCTTGAATCTTAATGTGGACAAAAGACTTTGAAAAATAAAAAAAAACAAACCTTTTCTTGTTCCTCTGGGAGCTGAAACTTGGCTTAGACTTGGTGTGAAAAACTGAAAGCAGGAATTCATCTTGTTCTCCAAAATCTGAACAAATTTATTGTGCCAATCTTTTAAATGAAAAATGTCTCTTGATTTTATTTTTTAAAAATAAAGGAAAACAAAAAAAGAATGATTCCCTTTCCCACCAGAGAAATATTCAAAAACTCTCAGCTCTTTTTTAAAAATATGACCCATAATGAAAATATGAACATTTCAGTTATCATAATGTAGAAATGACTTTCCATGTTTTTAAATTTTCTCCAGTTTTAATGTTGGTGACATTAATCAACTTGATTCATTTCTTGTCTAAACTTTCTTTGTTACGGCGATTGTGCATAAAGGTTAGCACGCAGACTAAAGGACACTTCCTGTCATTTTTACATTTGTTTACTCCTTGTGTTATTCTTGTCAGTGGGATCCATGTGGAAAATTGAATATTCCTCATCTATCTTCCCAGAGAATGGAGATTAATCTGGTCTTTGAGTGCTTAATTTATGAACCTTTGCAGAGGCCTAATCGGAGTTTGTTACCGTCACAAATTAAACAATGGCAAGAGGCAAAGCAAGTTAAGCAGGCCTGTGGTTCATTTAGATTGTAATTGGGTGAGAATTAGATGGGACAAGGTTGACAGAGAGACTCTGTAATAAGCAGCAAACGGCTGAGCAGGAAGCTGAGAGGAGACAGAGGCAGCATGGAGATGAGTGGAGGGGAAGAGACGGATCTGAAGTCGACTCCTTAATTATTCAGTCACTGTCAGCTTCTCTGTGGAGACGGAGAATCTAAGAGCAAAGAAGAAATAAAAACTGGACCAGATTGTAACAAAGAAACCAGGAAACTGAGCTGGATTTTGGTCCAATTAGAGAAGATTAATAGTCAATTAATCTTAATTTAAATTATGATTTCATTCATGGCATGCTGTTGACGTTTTCCCACCTCTGCAGTAAAACTGTTTCTAAAACGTGGAGAGTAGTGACAGGAAAATTCTAATTATTTAAACCCTTATAGAAAATATTTCATTGCACGTTATTTATTAGGTGTCAGGAGATCCTGACATTGTTTTTTTTTTTTTATCCCCTACTGAGCCGCAGCAAACACTTTCACAAATGTCTGAGTAAATCTGGGGCATGTAGAACAAAAAACGTTAATATTTAGTGTGAGCTATTATTAATGGCCTGTTACAAAGTGGGGGAAGTTTTAAGTGATACAATAAATTCAGCTGCTGGGGTTGATGGATGAGTGGTGGCCAGATGCTAACAGGTAGCTGTTGTGATGGTGACTAATTCAGATTTCTTCACTCATCTTTGGTTTATATAATTTATGTTCATATAGACAGGACTCAATGAATGAAGCAAAGTCCATTCAGTTAAAAATACTTTCAATTTCCCTTTGGGATAAATAATATTTCAACTCAAAGTATCGTCATTGGAGATGAATAGATCTTGTGTTGCAGTCAGTGTTGCAGCAAACCAGAAGAGGCCCCTGACCAAAGCATGTTTGCTTGCTGCCACTGTCCCTCACTATCTGGCTCATGACAAACGACCGAAATATGATTTAACTATGAAGCAGTAAAGATGTCTGAATAATAGTAAAAAAGTCATTGCACTTCTTAAACTTTTTAAAACTAGAAAAATTTCAACAAACAATTGAAATGAAAAATATGGTCAGAAGTTTTCAAACAAACCATCAGCGGCAAATTTTAGAAAAACAATGTTTTAGTTTTATTTTACTATTAGAAACAAAGTAAACAAGTGACAGAAATAAAGTTATTATTCACTGAGTAAATGACTGTTATGCCTTTGTATTGTTTAAAAAAGTCTAACTTGTTCATGGTTCTCAGTAATTTTAACTTTCAACGCCTCTGATAAAGAATCAGAACGGCGCCCTCTGCAGGTGGAGGCTATTGTGGATCCAATATTTGTTGTATACAGTCTGTTTATATCTTTAAAGGTTATCAGCTGTGTAGTTTTTAATTTACTGTAAGGAATTAAATGATTCAGCTTTTCCGTTTGGAAGAATCGATATTTGATTCAGAAAATGTAAAAATGACATTTTTCTGCTGCTGTGTCTTGAGTGAGCACTAGATGATTAGATTGCACTAGCAGAACTTTTCGCTCCCATAAATCAGACGTCACTGCCTCGCTCATGTCAGGAATGTTTGAAATATGATTTTACTGTGAAGAAATATAAATGATCAGGAAAAGGTTCATGAAGTCATGGAGGACATGATCAAATAAAGTCCACTTGGATAAAACAAAACTAGGCGAAGCCGCGATCATAAATACTCCTGAACATAAATCTGGTCAGGCTTGAGATTTGATTCAGTTTCAGGCTCAATATGTTTTATGTTATCATAATTATTAGCAAAGGTGTGAAAGTCAAAGACAAAAAGGTGATTTCACCGTAGTGACAGTTGTGGCTCCATTTTGAGTTTTTTGGCGACCCTGATGACGGGCTAAAGGACGACGTTCAGCTCCTCCAATTTTTAACTCATTTTATTGTCAAGAAAACATTTCATATCATTCAGTTTTGTGTTTTAAATATTTTAAAATTTCTGAAGAATTTTAAACAGGTGATGTCTGTTTGAATGTAGCGACCTGAAAATTAGCACGTATGCTAAGCTTAGCTAGCATGTACTCCGAGACTCCTAATTATGTTGACGAACATACAAACTACATTCAGTAGTTAAAATTAGCCAAAAATGCTACGGCTAGTTAAATTCTACCGGTTGCATGTTGACTTGCATTGACTTCATTCAGTATGATAAATATTGCTAATAAATCAAAAATGAGCTAAAATGCTTGTTTTGACCGTGAGGCTAATGTTAGCATGAGAGCTTATAGAGCGATTAGCATGTTGATGCGGGTCATCACCAGCCTGTTGACTAACACACTTCATTTAGCATGTCGAAAATGCCTGAAATTTGAATTTTGAATTGAACTTAATGCCGTGATCTTTCCTGTGTTTTAATTCGGAAATACTTTATGGATCCCAAAGGGAAATGAAATGTTGGAGCGCATTAATTCAAGCTCTTCAAAGTTTTCACTCTGTTTTGATTTATTGTCCAGTTGACTTTTTCTTTCAATGAATGCTGTGATGTTTCAAGGTATTTTATCTTTTGAGTTTCAGCATGTCTTACAGATGATGAAAATTCCCAGCTCTCTTTCTCATGAAGTAAGAATGTTATGTAAGATCAACAAAAAGGATAATTTACAGAGAAATGTTCTATTATTTTCCATGCAGTTAGGGAATAGTTACCCTTCAGATGAGTTAAATGTTTTATATGTTTTCATGTGAAGCACAAAGTAACATTTTAATTTCTGATATGTGATTTTTCTGTTAGAAAATCTGTTCTTAAGCAGATATGCTGCTTAGAATTTCTTTAAATTTTCTAATTACCTCTAATTATTCCAATTATCTTTCACTCTCCTTTATCTGTCACCTTTCATCCAGAGGTCAAATCCTCGGTGATGCAGCTGCTGCTCTCATCTTTGGCGTCACTGCAGAGCTTTTCTTCTTACCTTCAATTTTTTCTGCTTTACACATCAACCAGTCGGCTTTATGACCTGAGAACAAAAATGATTGCTTTTCAGTTCAGATTATATGCCTGTGCGCTTGGCTCCCTCTGTCTGTCTGTAGGTCCGAACGTCTGGATCTATAGTCTGAATTTATATCTGCATACAGAAAGGCGAAAACCTTTCATATCGAATGGCTTTTCAATCGATTCTTCCACTTTCTGGAGCTCTGATGGAGGATTTAATGCTGATCTTCAAGAAATATTGAGTTGTTTGGTGTCTTGTAGAAAATACTAACACGTCCAATAGGTCTGCAACAAGGCTGAAATCCTGAGTCTATGCAGGCTGTGATTTAAAATGGACTTTCATTTTTCACATCACAGCCATTTTCAGTTTGAAGATATAAAAAAACACGATGCAAAAACACGAACATGTTTTGTAAAGAGAAAAAAATAAATGCATATTTCCTGCAAGTCAAATCTGAAAAATGTGTCATTCAGCTGTATTAATGCTAATGTGTCTCCTTCACATGATTTATGGCAAATGTTTGTGTATTTATTGTCTCAAGAGACAATTCACATCATGATGTCCAAAGGTTAGCAATAAAGGCTAATTATCAAAGACACAATGAGCATAAATATAATATATTGCAATTCAATACAGACAAATAAACAACAAGAGAATAATAAAGACATAGTTTTTTATCTAAAAAGAACAATTCTAGTTACAAATTTAAAAAGAATAAAAAGCAGTGCAGCACAAAGTTCACCACATGATGTGAACTTTTCAGTTATTCAGTATTTTTGTTGATTCTCTCGTACAGTCCTTGACGTCCTATTGGTAACAAATTGATTATTTTTTGTATTTAAATGAAGATGTTCATCCAGACGTGTCGCCCTGAAGTGACTGCAGGATGAAATAAATGATGCCACAATAAAGTGAGAGAAATCAACATGGCGATCACAGCGGCAGTGGCTGTCAGGACGGAGCGAGAACAACATGAATCAAACCCACTGCCATGGAATCTGAAGAGCGTTTTAATGAGGCGCTCGTGTTTCCCACGTAATTTCCCTAAATATGACAAGCAATTACCTTTGTCCAGGTTTGGCAGCAGACGTGTGTGCTTGCCAGGATTCTGCCTTTCAGGGTGTGTTGAGAATTAAAAATGCAGTTTGGAGAATCTAATGTTTGCAGATTCTCCAAATGTTATCATCTATGAGGAGCATCAAAGTAATTTAGCTGCAGTCGCACATTTTTATTGACTTAAATGTAGAAAATGTGACATTAGTCATATTGGTTTAAAACCGGGTTTCCCTTAGACTGGTTTTTGTGGCCCTCAGCTGCAGTTCAAGAATCATACCAGTTTGTTTCACTGGAAAATGTGAAGTAAAAAATTAGAACCTTGTCTATCCATGTATGCACAAACTAGCTTTTATTTCATTTATTAAACTTGGCTAAATTGGCAAATATTTTGGAAGAAAGTGACCCAAATTCTGACAATGAAAATTTAGACATATTTGAGTGAACTATGAACTTGATTTCATAAAATGGATAAATTTGAATGCATAAATAAAAGTGATCAGATTGGTTGAGTGATCCTCTGCTTTTGATTGGATGATGTGCTGAAACGTTGCTCTGTTTGCGCTCCCTCTGTGCAGCGTTTAGTGAACTCCAGTCTGTCTGCAGTGTCCAGTTGCTCACATTGTTAGTCTTTCGCCTCAGGCTCAGTTTGTGAGACGAGACGGTTTTACTCTTGCTGCTGTTTATTATATTTCCTGTCATTGTTTCAACACATCACCACCTCAAGTGGTTGATCGTCTTGAATCATGTTTTCTGTTGTTTTCTTCTCTTTCATTTTAAAAGTTTAAGCGCTCTCTTGAAAAGTAAATTTAACTTTTCAACGTCTTTTGTGGCTGGTGAAATTCCAGTTTTGATTGAATCCGCCCCCCAAACCTCAGACCGGCTCTGTGCTAACAGAAGCATGTAGACTGGATTTAAACACCACAAACTGCTATCTTCTTGTTCATGTTCTGTTGCAAATTTAATCACAGCTTCCTCACGCGTTCCTGTAACTCTCTCCCTCTGTTGGACCTGAATTGCTTTGTGAAATAGTTTGTATCAAACGTCTCTGAAGCGATTCTTTCATCCGATTCTCACCTGTTTTTCTTCTACTCACAATTGAACACTGTAATCTTCCAGTTTAGTTCTGCTGCTCAGTTATAAAAAAATGATTGTTCCTCTTTTTAACTCTGTTGGTACCAGTTATATGGAGTAGATTCTCAGCTTAATGCACTGCAAAAACATAAGCTTGCAAAGCATGTTTGTCTAGTTTCTAATGCAAATGTCTGAGTTCACTGGAAACAAGAAAACAACTTACAAAAAGTGTCTTTTCAGCATAAGAGCTTTTTTAAAGTGAATAATTCCTTAATACTGATGAAAAACATCTTGTTGCTCTGGTGGATTATTTCAGAACCAAAGAATTACACCTAGCAACCCTAGCCTAGCCTAGCCAGTTAGCAACCCAGTCCTCGATCCATTGGCAGATAAACTCTTTTTAACATGACTTTTTTCCCATCCTGTAAATAATCTGCCATGGAAAAAGTCTGTCCTCCTCAACTTTAACCAATTATTAATTTAAAAGAAGCTCATCTGGCAGGAGGAGGGCAGAGTACTCACATTGTGCTCAGGTTACATTACTTTAACATATTTTTACTCAAGTGAAAGTAAAAAGTAGCTGTCCAAAGTTACTCAAGAGTAAAATGTATTTGGTAAAAAGTTGACTCTAGTAAATGTAGTTGGTTAACTCTGAGTGTAGTCCAGCACAAGCCGTTAATGAAGCTGTGCTCATAATTCGATGCTCTCAGTTGAAAAACCGTTAACCAAAGCAGTGGTTTCAGATTTTTTTATGCAGTTTTTAGAGCATAAATATAAATTTCTCTTAACGACAAAGCAATGAAGAGACGATCTCATTTATCCCTCACGTCTCTGTTTCCCTGGAGACGAGACACGGCCTCCAGTCATTTTTGGGAATTGCCTGTCATGTTTAAACACAAATGGAGCAATTTGTGCAAATAGAAAGTGTTATAGCGGCGCAGACTTCCAGGTGTGTTGACGGCAGCTGGGCCCGGTGGAGAGGCTCTTCACCCTGAGTGCATCAGCTGCGACGCTCCGGGTCCCTGCAAATAGGGCAGCAAATGAATTAGGGTGTCATTGGCTAAAGAAAAAACAGAAAGGAGAGCTTTTTGGTGAAATTGCTACTCGGCAGCAGGAATGGTGTGAAATCAGATAGTTATTTGAAGTGTTGAATGAGCCGCGTCTTGGAGAGCGAAGTGATAACTCAGCTGTCATCCTGCGTGGGAACGATCATAACAAACTTCTCTGTTCGGTAAAACAAGACAAGCTTCAGATTATTCAGCACATCTCCAAGTTTTCACTGAAAAAAGAAATCCCTCGTTTCACTGGATGTTATTTACACTGCAAAAACACAAAATCTTACCAAGTAATTTTGGTCTAGTTTCTTGGTAAGACCTCATGTTTTTGCAGTGTAATATTCACCAACCTGACAAATTGATGTGAATTTTGGTTTGAGGAAACGACTAAGCGGTTTGTCCCTAAGGCCCGGAGGTAAAGGTCGCCCCCCTAACCAGTATCACTCTGTAGCAGCTGTTAGTGATGAGAGGTCATAGCGCCAGGCAACATCTGTTTTCTCTGTTGGAGCCGCAGTTCAATTCAACAAGGTCAACTGAATAATGCAACGATTCCTTTCCTGGAGGTCGGCAGAGGCCACGGGGATTGTTTCATTTGATTTTTGCACTTGCACAGAGCAGCACACATGAAATTTAAACAGTAAGGCTAGAAAAAGTAGCCACCATTAAATTTCCTTACCAGGCGGCGTAGTAATACTCCCACTCGATGAGTGAGTGGGGTCTTTCCAGAGCCGGGTCGTGTTGTGACCCGTCTAAAGGTAGCCAGATCACAACATGAAGGATCCATCCTCCTCAGACCTCAAGCAGCCGACACACACAAAGATGAACATTTTACTCATTACAATATCATTCGTTAGAACCAGTGGAGAACAGCCTCAGAGTGAGCCATGGTGCCAAAAACAGTAAACAAAAAGGAAACTAGCCGACTATTAACCAGAACTTACCTATTTAAAGTAAATAAACTTGCCTCCCTAATGAGGAAAAACATGAGAAACTGAGGAACATAATCGGTAGCTCATGCCTATAAACTTCACAAGCTGTTTTTAACCTACGGAGTCTTTATGAGACGCAGCAGGTTAATTTGGATGTAAACTATTAAATGACTAATAATTTGATTAGTTACTCAGTACTTGAGTAACTTTTTACCAAACACATTTTCACTCCTAAGTCATTTCTTGGACACTTTTAATTTTACTTGAGTAAAAGTATGTTGCAGTGGTGCTATAGTTTTTAAGTACTCAACCTCTGGTGCTTTATTTATTTTCTTATTGTTGTAACCTTTTGATGTTTGTGGCAAATAATTCATTTTCCTCCTTCAGAAATGATTGATCTAAAGCAATAACAGCCTGTCTTCACAAAATGTTAATTTGGATTTGTATTACCCTTTGATAACAAACGCAATTAGATTATTGATCCGGTTGCATCACACCTGGATCTTATATTTATTCCTGTACATTTGAAATGTTTGTCTTCAGTGGAGCTGCGCTGTCCCAGATAATGGAGTGTTTTCCATTATTTGCATTTAAGAGACGGACGCTTCGTTCTGGAAAATAAAAAACAAGAAGCCATTCTTATCAAGGATTAGAGGCTGTGTCTTTATTCAGATCTATGCTTCTTCTTCGTTGGTATTCATGCAAGCAGTAACCTGTGAGCATTAGTATGGAATGGAGCTGCTATAAAACATTATGCTTCCTCTGTTGTGGCTTCTCATTATTTTCCCCAGGAATAATAACGTAGAACCTTGTGAATTATATCCATTCCTCTATGGACTGTCACACATTCTTCAAATGGATTTTGGTACAATCTGAGAGTAAATAACATTGAATGCCACAAATTTAAATGGTTTCAAACTGAAAAGCATATCTAATACTGAGCAATAATTGGAAAACAACGCTGCTTAGCCAAACACCTTTTTCTGGGGAAACTAGTTTGTCTTATTTTATAAATAAAAAAAAAGGGTTTCTTTTGAGGTTCAAGATAAAATGACAAATAAGCTGTGATTGAAATGTTATTGCATGAAGGAATGCTGGCTGGTAATCAGTTCCTGAATGCTAAAGCGTGGAAAGCTGAGCGTTGTGCCAGGAGAGAACTGATGCTGTTATGAATTCACCTGAGTTTGGTCAGTGAATGCAGATGAGTTGACACACTGCAAAAACACTAAATCTATTATTTAGTCAAATATTTGCTAAATACCTGTTTAGTAGGGATACTAAACAGGTATTTAGTGTCTAGTTTCTACGTCAGATTTCTTAGCACACTTAAGGAATGTACTCAGAACATGATGCGCTAACCTGTAAAACATAATTTAACAAAGCTTCGAGGAATTTTAATAATTGAGGAACTCGAATCGCTACAGCTCTAGATGCATTCCTGTTGTATTAGACATCAATATTTATTATCAAACCAACAATATTAAAATCTTTACACTTAAACAGAAGTGCAGATGTGAGTGCAATTCAGTTTGAATTCAGTTTCTCTATAAAGCTGCAAATCACTAAAATGTTTCCTTGCAAGACATGGATCACAAACGGTTGCAGAGAAGAAAACTAAAACATTAATATTTAATCGTAGTTATTCAGTGGAAGCCTGTTGATTCAGTATCTGCAGCCCTGGACTCCTGCTTTCAGCTGTGGGTTTTAAATGCTTCTGTAGCATCTGTTACTCTTCTATCTGGCATGTATACAGTCATGTTGGGCTGAAATCTTAAATATTTGATGGCAGATTGAAGACCATCACTCAAGCCAGAGCCCTGGATGTTCTTAAAGGAAACTGAAGCCAATATTTTTCCTTAATTCCACAAATAAATCTCTGCTATGGATCCCCTGCAGTGAGACGTCATGAGACGTCACATGCCCAAGTTCCCACACCCAGCTTCCATCTGGAGGGCAAAAAGCTGCGGTTTAAATGTAAGCCTGATATATATAAGAAAAAGGGCACAGAGCTTTGACTAATTGTCAACACTACAAAAACAAGATAAGAAGGTCAGGAAAAGTTTTAATTAAGAAAAACACAATAAAGGAAGTAGCTCAGTGAGGCTAGCTTGACTTTGACAATATTAACATGTTGATGTGCTGCAGAATTTGTTGTTTCTGTTCAGTTAGATATAAAAACTACAACCTAAATACTATTTCTGACCGATCATCAATAGAGCAGGTGTTTAAATTAGCTAATCTAACAGCTGCGGCAGCTGATCTGCCACAGGAATCGCTTATTAATAATCGCAAAATAAACATCGAGCCTGAAACATAAAACTGTAAAGAACTGAATGTTCTGCTCTTTGTGGGAAATGTTTAAGTGATTTTTGGTGCAGCGCCGCTATGAACAGAGAAAAATTGTCTTTTTTCCCTCCGCACTAAAAACATTTATCTTCCCATATCAGTAGTTTCATGTTGGACTGGATCTTCAACTTAGCATAAAATGAAAGCAGTGTTTATTCACAAAGTAAAAATAAAAAAATTTAATGGTTTTTGGAGTTAATATTAAAAATACTTTAAAAGTTTGGCCCCTCTGCTCTATGTTGGTGAATCAAATCAAGAAACTCAACCCATAAAATGTGACCTGTGCTTTGAGAACACTTCTTTGTTTTCTGTAATTGTTGAGATAGAGATAAAAATAGAGTTGATGCCTCCTTGCTGCAGCTTTATCACTACGCAGTATTGATCCCAGTCCACCTCAAGACTCTGAGCTTTAATGTGAGGCGAGGAGAATGAGAGCTTTGGTTCGCTGGTGCCTGCAGCTAACGCTAGCCGCTAACTAACTCAGTTCTCCCTTCAAAAGACTTGAAACAGTGAAAACACAGCAGCACTAAAGTTGCTTTATTCTTGATGTAATATTGATGACATTAAACAAAGATTGCTCACATGTTCCACTCTTACTGTTTTTCCTTCTTTTCCCTGCAGAAATCTGTGTTTCAGCAGTTTGTTTTCACATAAAACACAACAGCTTCAGTGGCTGGCAGGGCCGGTCCAAGACTTTTTGGGGCCCCAAAAAGGCTTGGACAGCAGGTTCACCACATGCTTCATTACTCCTATGTGTATCATAAGCATCATCACATATTCAGTGTTAATGTTAACCATACAGAAGCAAACTACTAAACTACTAAAAGTATTTTGATTTTGAAATGCAGAATCTCACCAGGTATTTTTGGTCTAGTTTCAAATATCTTAGCACACGTAGAATAAGAAACACTAAATTACTAGTAGCTTTTCAGGAAGATATAAGAGGTTGTTTTAAATAAGCAGTTCCTTAATATTGATAAAGGTTCTTGTTCCCGTTTAGAAATGAAATAATCAGCCAACTAATTTTTCATTATTAAGAATTATTGAATTATTGTAATAAGCAGAGGTTGGTAGAAAACTCAGCGCAAGTAAAAGCAGCAGTTTCATATATGTACTGACATTTTTAAAAATATAGATATATATTTAGCAGTACTTTACTACGCTTTACTTTTACTTAAGTAATTGTATTACAAAGTATTTCTCCTCTTGAGTAAAATTTCTGGATTTTCTTCCCACTGAATAAAAACAGGCATGTTTTAACCAGAAACAGACTCAGACACAAACTTGCAGCTTCTGTTGAAGTTTAACAAGTTTTTTAATTGAATTATTGTAATTTTTCCTCTTTATATTTCAGATGTAATTTTTAAATATTAAATAATTAATTATTTAATGAGTTCATAGTAAGTATTATTAAAATAAATAATAAAAAAATAACAGTGCTGCATATAAAAATATATATATATATAAACATCAATTATAAATATATATATAACCTCAGTTATATATATATAACCTCAGTTATATATATATAACTGAGGTTATATATATATATATATATATATATATATATATATATATATATATATATATATAACCTCAGTTATATATATATAACTGAGGTTATATATATATAACTGAGGTTATATATATAACTGAGGTTATATATATATATAACTGAGGTTATATATATATATAACATCAGTTATATATATATATAACCTCAGTTATATATATATAACTGAGGTTATATATATATAACCTCAGTTATATATATATATAACCTCAGTTATATATATATATAACCTCAGTTATATATATATAACCTCAGTTATATATATATAACTGAGGTTATATATATATAACCTCAGTTATATATATATATATAACTGAGGTTATATATATATATAACTGAGGTTATATATATATATATAACTGAGGTTATATATATATATATAACTGAGGTTATATATATATATAACCTCAGTTATATATATATATAACCTCAGTTATATATATATATATAACTGAGGTTATATATATATATATAACTGAGGTTATATATATATATATAACTGAGGTTATATATATATATAACTGAGGTTATATATATATAACTGAGGTTTATATATATATAACCTCAGTTATATATATATAACTGAGGTATATATATATATATAACTGAGGTTATATATATATATAAACTGAGGTTATATATATATATATATATATATATATATATATATATATATATATATATATATATATATATATATATATATATATAACCTCAGTTATATATATATATAACCTCAGTTATATCTTTGGAAACTTTTTCCTCCTCTGGTTGAATGTATTTTTGGAAATCGGTGTTGATTTTGAACTATATACCGTCTGGATCCAGTTTCTGTAACTCTTCAAAGTTTCTGTTTATAGTAAACTGGAGTTGATGGTATACCATATTTTTCTTTTTTGTTTTTTTTACATCCACTTCTTGTTCTGCTGATTTGTAAAAAATCCCAGCCTGCATAGAGCTCTGTTTATTTATAATTATACCTCCTGCTCTTTGTACTAATGACAAACGACAGAAAAAACCACTAATCTCTTAAGAGATTAAGGAGGAAAGTTGGAACAAAACTAGCAGATGCGGAGCAGGAAGCATGGCAGGAACCCACAGATGGGATCCTGGGATCCAGAGGCGAGATTTACAGCTGGGTTTATCAGAGAACTCATGCAGAAGTATGCCACCCCTCAGGCCCCCGCGGTGCTGCCAGGACCTGCTGAGCAGTGATGAGCAGGCGAGGCGAGGCAGGCAGGCGAGGCAGGCAGGCGAGGCAGCCTCTGCTCGCTCCGGGAGCCGAGCCAGGAGCCCAGGCTCAGCTCACTGACTCCAGTTAATTTAGTGCCGTTCAAAGAGAAAAGCTCGCTGCCTCGACGCCGGAGCTGCGTTTGAAGGAGAAGCAGCAGCTGCTGTGATCAGCGCAGCACAGTTATCAGATGTAACTTAAAAGTGTTAAACAACAGACGCTGTAGAGGGATTATTTGGTTGATTGGTTGGCGGTACGGACAGCGCTCGCCCTTTAAACTCTCTCTGGTTGCCATGGTTACATGCATTTATCTTGCTGTTTCAGCATCTGCTAGCATGTCGTTAGCGTAACTGTTTATCACAGCGTGGAAATTAAATTCATATTAGAAACCCACTCATGACGCAAACACATTGCATGCTGGGTAAACGATGAGAAAATGACCGAAGCTTCAGTGGTTGGACGTCAGTTACTGTCAGAGTTGGGTTGTAACTAGTTACATTTACTCAGTTACATTTACTTGATAACTTTTCTGAAGAAATGTGCTGCTAGCAGTATTTTTGCTACATTTGCTTGAGTAATTTTATCATGAAATATTTCTAGTCTTGAATAAAATTTCTGGATTTTCTTCTGACTGAATGAAAAACGAAGGTGTTTTAACCAAAATACAGACACACACACCTGCAGTTTCTGTTGAAGCTTCATTCATTTTTTATTGGAAGAAAAATTTAGTTTTGCCTGGTTTTGTCACTTTTTGTCATAGTGACAAAATCACTTTATAACTTGTATTTCCATAAGTTATAAAGTGGAAACACGTTGAAGTATCTCTACACCTGCAGTCTGGAAGCTCTGCCTCCTCTGTCGTTTCCTCCCTTCTCAGCGTCAACCAGTTGTTGCACAACAATCAGCACTTGGAACTGGACAATCGCTCACTTGCCCCTCCCACCCCCGTTGCTGTATCTGCATGACTGGATTCAGTCGTTACTACAGCTCAGCTAACGTTGATGGATACCATTTCTCTTGGCAGCCAGTCCAACCTGTGGACGTTTCTCTGCTCCTCTTTAGTCTCCCTCTCCAGAGAGAAGTCGCTTAGTGTGATAAGTGATATTTATGGCCTCGATGGCAGTTGGGGAAAACGGGAACAAACCCAAAGAGAGGATGATTCGAAGGCATCTGGGAACCGCGGCTTTGTTTTCATTAATTGCTCCGTCTTCTCCTCACTTCTCCTCACTTAGCTTGAAGGACAAATATTCAGCTGGCTGCTGTTTTCATGTCTCACAAGCCGAGAAATCGTCTGAGTGCAGCAGGTTAATGCATTTACACTGAAATGAGGAGGATTTATTTTATTTTGACAGGACGGCCACCTTGATTTTCCAAAGCGTTTGATTGACTGGTTCACTTCTAATCAGCAGCAATCAGGCGGGTTGATTGGTTTGATGGACCGGCTTCCAGCGATGGTCCGACGGGATCTCAGATGATGAGCTGGATTCTCTGAAACCACAGAAAATTAACCTTTATTAAGATTAAATGGTGGAAAATGGTGTGGGGCTATGGTAAAGACGTTTATTACACAATAAGTATTCATATCTGGATTTACTTTAGAATGAAATAAAAACATTTCAGTAATATCCAAAGTGCTTTTTTATAACGTAGATGTAAAATAATAAATATAACTTTACTTTTTGATTTAAAAGGTCATTTTCATGGATATATAAAGCTATTTTCCAGTCAAAGCTAAACGGTTCCTGAAGGTTTGGAAGAAAATATCTTCTCTGAACTAAATTCAGATTTATGCCATAATTTTTCATTTTAAGTAATTTGGAAATGAATTAAATCCCATTTTGCTGATATTTACTCAGATTCAGTCAAACACCAAAGATCTAAAGATCCTCAGCTGTTGTGATCAATATCTGTATCGGTTCAAATATTGATTAGGAATCTAGATGAGCTATCGGTGATGACACCGATCTACAAAAGCAGATCTAGTCAGTCTAATTCTATGCTTTGTGCTCTGGTAATTATCACAATAAAACCAAACCTGTAGAAATGAAGATCAAAGTGTCTGTCTGACGTTTTTCATTTGAAATTTATTCGGTCCAAAACAATATTCATGTCTGATTTACTTTTAACAAATTTTTATGCAAACAAATAAAATCTTTTTTGACATGAAAATACTAATTATGTAATATGAAGTCAGATAATCAAAAAGGAGATCTTTTATTTTGTACCTTTACCAGTTAATATGTCGACTGTTTAAGCAGCTTCTGCTAATAACAGTTATTGCACTTCAGTTGGTAACAGTTTATTAGTTTGCAGATTTAACTTCTTATCATTGAATATTCAATATTTTCTCTCACCTTTTGAGCATTTTGTTGAACCGATATCTGCTGATCAAACTTATATCTAATGTTTTCTTTTACTCTCTTTTCAAATACTGTCTCGCACTCTTTCCCTGAATCTAAACTCAATGTCATATTTCACATTTCCTTTAAGTTTTGGCCCAAAGCCAAACGCTGCTCATTCCTGTCTCTGCTGGTTGATGCTGGATTCTGCAGTTGCTGCTGGTTGATGCTGGAATCTGCAGTTGCTGGTTGATGCTGGATTCTGCAGTTGCTGCTGGTTGATGCTGGATTCTGCAGTTGCTGCTGGTTGATGCTGGATTCTGCAGTTGCTGCTGGTTGATGCTGGATTCTGCAGTTGCTGCTGGTTGATGCTGGATTCTGCAGTTGCTGCTGGTTGATGCTGGATTCTGCAGTTGCTGCTGGTTGATGCTGGATTCTGCAGTTGCTGCTGGTTGATGCTGGATTCTGCAGTTGCTGCTGGTTGATGCTGGATTCTGCAGTTGCTGCTGGTTGATGCTGGATTCTGCAGTTGCTGCTGGTTGCTGCTGGTTGTCACTTTTCTCATGAAGCATAAAATCAAGTGCCAGGTTTATTTGTGACATTTTGGTTTCTGTATTTGAGGCTTCAGCTGCCAGTAAATTGACTGTTTCAGTTTTTTTGTACCGGTTCAAAACGACCTGGTGCTGCAGGACGCCGGATAAAAATAAACAGTTTTGATAATATTTGAAAAAGACGTCAAAAAATGACTGAAAGGATCCTTCACCCTTGGGAATCTGAAGTGAGTTTTAGTGTGACATTTAGAAATTGACAAAGTGCCTCCAAACATTGACATTTTCTCAATTACATCATCATTAAAGAGCTGCTGGTTCTTTAAGCGTATGAGACAAGATGGCATGTTGGGATGGTTCTGGACAGGATGAGTAAAAAGAAGTGAACGCTGCAAAACTTCTCCCAGGGGAAAAAGTCTGCAGGGTGACAACGTCGGCTTTTATCACCACTTGCATGGTTGGCTGCGTCCTATATTGTTGAGAGACTGGCAGACTCATCTGTCTCCATTGGCTGTCATACAGCAGGCAGCTCTATGGATCAGGGGAAGAGCATCAGCGTGAAATGTCAGGGTGATTTGGTTGGCCATTTACCTTTTTTCTTCCCTGAGAATTGCTGCTGGTTTTGTGGATTCTCCACAGTAATGGAACTGTTAAAATACCACGCATGAAGTGTTTGCCTGCACAAAAAAATCAAAGTGCTTTGCAAAAATCAATCTCACACCTTGAATTTTGATTTTTCTTCACATTTTCTGAAATTATATAAAAACACACTTCAATCGATTTTATTAAGATTTCATGTCATGAACCAACACACAGCAGCAAAAAATGAGAAGTGAAAGAAAATGATAGGAACTGCTAAAGGTGAGGATGCATTTTTTATTAGTCTGCAGAACCAGATTTCACTGCAATCACAAGATCTTTGCAACCTGAACATGTAACTCATTTTTCCTCACATGATGAGATCAAGGTGAGACAAAACATCATTTTACACTGCAAAAACCCAAAATCTTACCAGGCTTTTCTCTTACTGGTTGGCAGAAAAATTCACTTATAACTTGGGAAAATGTTGTTATAAGTAAAACAATCTGCCAGTGGAACAAGTACTTCATCATTAATATAAAGAAGTTATTACTTTAAAACAAGCCTTAGGACTTAGTTTGTTGTATTTCCTGAGATATTTGCACTAGAATCTGTGTTTTTGCTGAATAGTTATTTTTTTCTGATTTCTAGAAACTAGACAAAATACTCGACTTGTTGCCATAACAACTGACGCCATTTTATGCATCTGGATTCAACACCAGAAAGAACAAAACATTCAGTCTGTTGCAGTTTTCAGATTTATTATTATTTTTTGATTATTAATAATTGATTGTTGTGGTAGATTAGCTACCGCTGCTATTAGCGAAGCTAACACTGCAGTGGTCGATTAGCTAATTTATACACCTGCTCTGCTGATGACATGTCAGAGTTTATGTTTAGGACGAACCGTTTTTTATTTCTTAACTGAACCAAAACACTGAATTCTGCAGCACATCTACATGCTACGGTTGTCATAGTTCCTGATGAACAGCTTTCGTACTGCAGGAGGAAAAGTCATTCCCACTTGTTGCTGAACCTGAGTGGAAAAGTTTGAAGATGTAAAAGTTTAGAAACATAAAGTAACTTGAGAAGTGAGTCTGGTTGGCAGAAATGAGGCTATGAGTTAACAGGATGCAGCTCAGCTTCAGTCACCTTCCAGCGAAGGTTTTTAATGCTGCATCAATAAATAAAGCGTTGCTGTTACCAATGATCTTTGGATTACCTGCTGTAGGGAGTAGAGGTGCTGGGAGTCTGAATTATTCTGCGTCTGCAGAACATCACAGTCAGAAGAACTGAAACTTCTGGGAACGTTTTGAAATCAGACCATCAGGTTTAGCAACTGAATGTTTTACACTGAAAAACACAACATTTACCAGGCATTTTTGTTTAGTTTCTAATGCAAATATCTTAATACACTTAAAAGAGGTAAAACTGACTTAAAAGAAACTTTTAGCACGGTATGTAATCTTTTATAGCAGATGGCTCAATTATACAAATCAGATCTTATAATGCTGTGACAAAGAGAAACTATTAAAGGATCCAGATACAGACTATTTAACTGTTAAAGTAATTAATTGCACAATTGATCAATGTCATTTATTGATATAATTTTCTTTTTGGCTTTTCAGTGTTGCTGCTGTTGGGAAATAGGCTTATTTATTTACCTTTAAAACATTTATTTTCATGTATAAAAACATGCAACATTCACAGAGCCTTTATTGTATAATTTATTATCACTGGGAAAATTGAGATTGAATAAATAAAATTTCATAATTTTTTTGTTTCACTATTTTCCGCTTGTGGTTCCATGAGAGCATCAATAAATATCAAATTTTAAATCCCTTGTTTTTTCACTTCAGTAAAAACATGTTGATGTATTTATGCTCTATTTATGAGTACAAATAAACAAAGTTCTGGTTCTGCTTCGTCCTTATGAGGCGTTCTGCACTGACTGCTTCTCATTGTTTCTATCATTTCTGTAATTTACAACGTGTTGCTTTTTGAGATCTACTTTCTTCTACTGATGTGATTTGTTGAGTCTGCAGGTCAGACAGTTTGCAAGTCTGCATGAACCTGAGACTTGCAAATGCCAAGTTTGAATGATTAAAATACATTTAGTCATTTAATCATTCCTTTTTGTTTATATAGCTGTGTTTTGTATTTACTCTAATTTTCTGTTTTATTGTTCAGCCAAAACAGAAGGGAGACAAATTACTTTTATCGCATTTCATTACTTTTATTGCACTAACTCTGAAATGCAAAGATGTATTTTTTATAAAATATTGAACATTTTCTGATTCAAAATGTTGTCAGCGTTTTGGTCTATGCATGAGGTAACTGTGGAGTCTTTTTCATCTTTATTGGCAAAGTAAGAATACAATTTCAAACACCCTTTGACATGGTTTGGCAGTGTTTGCCATTTTATTCTGGCTTTGCCAACTTTCCTTATCTGCTGCGGCTCCGGCTACAGACGCTGTCAGCAACAATGAATACCTATCATTCTTTTTGCTCTGATTCCAGCTGAGCTTCATGTCACTGTGAATTTATTCAGCCAACTGAGTCATTTCTTACTTCCATTAGAGTCGTGTCTCTTATTCTTCGGGCGTTGTCAGCTGCTGACAAAGAGAAATAAACAATTAATGTCTTTATCCATGCATGAGAGCGTTTCAACGAAGCGGAGAGAGAAAGAGAGGAGACTGGTGAGAATTGGTGTTAAAAAACACCAAGGAAGAGGAGTTGAGAGGACATGCTGTAGTGGCTCTTTGTGTTGTTTATGTGTGTAATCCTTTTCTCCATTTTCACCCCTCCTGTGGGATTCCTTGTTGTTCTGTGGCTGCAGTGGTTTTGTTTCTGCAGCAGGCTGCATTATCTCTGTGTGGCTCTCTGGAGAGAGATGTTTTTATTTACACCCAAATTCAGAAAAAAGAAAAACAACAAATGTAAAATTACTTGTAGGATGTTCAGCCTGTTTATTTTTGTAAATGCATTCAGTGTTTCCTCCAGAAACGTTGCAGAGCCTGGAGCGCCGGGCGCCAGGTCAGCCGTCCAGCCGCCCGCCGGGTTTTCACTTATAAATGTTTAAAGTTGACAGGAAGTTTGAGAATATCATCTGATAGTTATGCATTTTTGGAAGACTTGAAGATTAATGCCTAAATCATTAAAAAACTAAACTAATAAATGAACAATGCTAAGCCTGGTGGCCCGCCAGGCTTATGATACACTGAGGGAACCCGGATATCGTTCTAAATTAATCAATGTTCCACTTTCTCCTGTTGGTGTTTTTATAAATCTGAATATTTTATTATTGTTTAGTTTAATCTCTAAACTCTGTTATTTGGTTACTGTCATGAAATCAAACCTTTCATTGTTCAGCACCTGAAATGATTTTATGATTCCAACTGAGATTTTCAAAAGGATGAAGCATCAAAAATTGATTTGTTTTTGCTCAATCTTTACTATTATTCATTCATTCATAACAGACATATTTCTGGTGGAGTATGATTTGTCTTGATCAAGAGAGTCAGTGTTGTGGTTTCTGTTTTTTGTTCAAGTAAATGCAGTGTAAGTCTACATTATTCTAGTTACTATCAATAACCTTGAATTGTGACCTCAGCCCAAATCATAACGTGTAAAAATGTTTAAATTATTGAACTATTCTGGTTTTGTTTTGTTTTTTTCCTCTGCACTGCTTCCTCCACAGTTTTCACTATAATTCAATTTATTTCTATCTTGGATAACAATGCAGCCATTGATATTGTTCCTATTGTGGTTCTTTTGGTCCTTAATTAACATCCTATCTGCTGTCTCTCCTCGTCTAAAGAGCGCTGAGGGCAGGAAGGCCAGAGACTCCATAAAAATGCAAATCCTGCTCACCTGTTTAATGCCAATGACAACAGAACCTTAAACCAGTTTGATTTAAACCGCCCACATTGTTACTGGCTCTGTTTACAAGTTTAATGTCAAGGCCAAACAGAAAATGCTGAGTCATTTTCCTGTTTTGTCTGATAACAAGCAGAAAGAGTTTAGAGTGATGCATATTAAAATTCATTTTATGAAATTAAAAACTCTTAAAAAGTTGGTACTTCGTAGAACTGAAGGTCATCAGCTTTGAGAGATAATAACGATCAGATTAAATCTAACCATTATAATGGATATTAGCGTGATTTGATATAAATGTCTTCTTGATGTGTCCTGAGTCTTCGTCCACATTTCTGCCCCAGCCTGCAGTTTCTTATTCAGGTTTTCTGTTTGTTCACAGCTGTTTTTAAACTGACATATGAAACCTTCACAGAAACACAGAATTGGTTGAGCAACACTCAGGTGGGCCCTGTTTGCTTATTAGGCAACTTCTGAAGACAATGAGTTGCACTAGTTTTTTTTAGGGTTCTTTAAACATTCCTGTTAGAAATGTGTGCAAAACTTTGTCAATATTTGCAGAGTGTAGACGCAGAAACACAATTTTGCGATTGCGGTGTTTCCATTAATTAGGAAACTCATTTGAAATCACAGTTTGTTCCTGCAATAAGACAATGAAAGAAATGTGGCGCCATGATCTCCGTTTCATGGTTTGTGATACAGAATTTTTTTTCCAGTTTTGTGAAAATCATTAATTTTGATACAACTGAAAAACCAAAACTTATCAAACTACTGGTTGTTTCTTTTAAAACATTTTCATTAAGCAAATGTATTTTCCAAATGTTAAATTACCCAACTATGGTCAATGGCAGCTAATCGTATCTTACATTTCTTTCATAGCTGTTAAAAATGTTTGGTCTCAATATATTTTTCTGTCCAATCATTTCTACAGCCTCTCTGTATTACAGGAATAGTTTTGACATCTTCACTCTGAAACAGGAGCAAATATAGATTCTAGAACCTTCCACTTCCTCATTTATTCATCGCTCTCAGACCGGCCTGTCAGTTTGGCGTCGTTCTTCCCCGGCTGACAGAGTTCCCAGTAGGACAGCCAGCTGGTCAGCCAGTTGCACATCGCCTCCTCCATCCACTCTGTTGGTGCTTTTCTAAAGGCCAACTGGGTCTCAGAACGGGCCCAGTCTGGTCCGTGATTAACCCGTCCGCCTCCCTCTACTGTTCATCTGTTTTACTGGTAATGGAGCTAAGATCCGTCCTGCCTGACGGCTACCAGAAGCCTGAGCCTTATGCAAACTTTATGATAGTGGAGACAGCTGGCTGTAGGAACACTGTGCTGTTTTTCAGTGCACTTACTCTAACCCTGATTTCTGCTGAATTATTGATGGTCAACAGGGTCAGGGTTTGCTTTTAGTGCTTCCCTGGGGAGCTCTGCAGGGCTTAGCACCACATCAGCACTCATAGTATCACAGACGGCGAACAGCAGAGACTGAAAGGTTCAACGGTGTGTTAAGATATGATGACTTTCTCTGCTAATACAGTCTTGCTGTGAGTCTTTGCTGACAAAGTCTGAAAATAATAAATGTAAGCAGAGATAATCTGAAGAAGTTAGCTAAAGTGATGCTAACATAAAGACAACCACATCAGATGTCACTTATTTAAAATCTAACTGTAGCTGAAGTTTTGATAGATGGGAGTGAAATGCACTTTATAGCCACTGTGGGAAACCCAAACGGCTGAATACTTTGTGAAAGAAAAAAGAGAGGGTTGTAAAAAATCTGACAGGAATTAAGAAAATAAAATATTTTCCTCATATTTTTAGTCAAAAAATCTACCAATGGAACTAAAATATTTTCATCAATATTGAGGATTGTTTGACTTCAGACATGCTACTATTCTAGCTGAAAAGTTTCTTATTAATTAGTTTTCTCTGATTTCAAATGTATTAAGATATTTGCATTAGAAACTGGGCTAAAATATTTGGTAAAGGTTTATGTTTTGGTTTGTTTTTGCAGCATTTGTGTATTGGGATTCCAAATTAATTAAATCTCAACAGGAGATTAAATGTCATAAACTAAATAATCATCAGAAAGAATCTACAGTAGCAGTCAGTCTTGAGGTGACTCTAAAAACACCTCTGACTGAAGGCTGTTGCTGCCTGTCATTCTCATTGCTATTGTCATCCCGGACGAGCCCCCATTTGTCACACCTGGCTGAAAGGCGATGTCAAAAGTGGGAGACAGATGAGCGGATCCATACAATTTATACAAAACCATGGCTCTGGGAGGAATAGCAGGCAGTGTGAGAGGAGTGTTCACCAGCACTGCTGCCCGGTCCGGTCTAATCCGGACACAAACCAAGCAGGTCGGTAGCTGGCTGGTCACCTTACAACACTGTTTGTTTGGTTTTAGTGCCAGATGTTTTTCTTGTGACTACCTTTTTAAGTTTTGATTTATTTAAAGTTGCACACAAAGCGAGAGATCTGTTTGTGATGCAAGAGGTGGATCCCGTTGGAGAAGCCTTGGGGTTCTGTGGTTCTGTTTGTGTTGAGCATTCACTCAGACAACCTTAAAAACAAGAGCAGCTCCATTAAGATTGAGCATAAATATTAGATAAATGCCCTCTATTACACTTTGTTTTTTTGGATGGTTGTTTTCTGCTTGGTTTCTACACTTGTGGTTCATTGTGTGTGTGTGTGTGTGTGTGTGTGTGTGTGTGTGTGTGTGTGTGTGTGTGTGTGTGTGGTGTGTGTGTGTGTGTGTGTGTGTGTGTGTGTGTTTGGTCCTAAGTAATTTTCTCCATTGCTCCTTCTCATAAGATATTTACATGACCATCTATTATGGATTGTGATCTGATTGAAGTTGAGTGTTCCCATCTTGCCCTTTCTGTGAACTCACCTCCCAGCACCAAGTTTTTAGGGGACTAGACCAATAAACTTAAAATTTGAAGTTGTTGTGCAGGACTTTAAACTTTCTTTATTGTCCATACATCTCAAATATAATAAAACTAACCTTGAAATAACATTATTAGCCAAATATTGGCAGATGTTCAAGTGGTTTTATAGTCCTATCTATGTATGTATCTGTCATTTTTACTAAATGACAAAATCTCCAGTCAGTTCAACGTTAACCACCTCTAAACCAGGGGTGTCCAAACTGAGGTTCGGGGCTCATTTGTGGCCCTTGGATCAAAAAATTATCAAAATTTGACCCAAAGATGCAGATGGAGATTTTTAATTTGTAATCAAGATAAAATTTGTTACCAGCATAATTTTCTTACACAGAAAGATGTAAGAACACAAAGTATTTGTGTTTTCATAACCAAGTTTGAACAAAATGTCCAATTTATCCAGAGACTTTTAGTTTGCTGCAAACAAATCAGCTTTTTTCCTCTTTTGAATGTGGCGAAGCATAGCTAGCGTTTTGAGAGGAAGTGACCCAAATACTGTACTTATTACTGAGAATAAATTTATTAAATTGAGTCCAAAAGAAACTCAGAACTAGACATTTTTCTGACAAATTGACTGCAGCGTATATAAGATTGATATATTTTTAGTTTAATATAAAAAAATTTCTACAAATGAATTTGGGAATTTCTGAATTTAATTGTAAAAATATATTTCTGGTGGAAATTTTCTTGTTTTTTTTTCCTCCACAGTGGAGAGAAAATTCCTTTCAATTTTGTATCTGCAATAAATATCAGGCTCCTTTATTTGATTTCAGTGTTTTCATGGGTTTGTGAGTCAATGGTTTTGGCCCAGGTGGAAAAAGTTTGGACACCCCTGATGTAGGATGTTGGAGAAGTGGAGCAGCAGAGCGGAGGATGAAAAGAAAAGCTTAAAAGAATGAAACCTGAAACAAACGGACGGGAAAAGAGGCGAATGAGGCATCTGAGGGACGAGCAGCGAGCGGTCAGCGTGTGCATCTGTCTGGCCCTTCTCATCTCGGGCCGGAGCCAGTCTGGTGACAGAGCGGTGAACAGAGGGAGGAGGGATTTCAACAGAGACAACAGGAGCAGAGAGACGCATCCGGAGGGATTTAAGGACAAGAATATACAGAAATCTCTGGCTTCAGACCAGAGGAGATTCTCTGAACTCACCGTGGATTTGGATTTTAAATCCGGAGACTTTGCTGCCAACGTAAGCAAGATTTTATATTGGAGGTGGAGCCGCACAAAAATAAGAGCTTCAGGTTTAAAATCAGTTATTTTGGAATATTTTAGTCAAGAGAAACTAAGTATTCTTACTCTTTACGTAACTTTTGAAAAAAGTAAAACATACCAATATGACCCAATTATGTTACTTTGAGTTGATCACATTAAAAACCTCAACATTCACATCTATAGTGAGAAAATGTGAAGGTTTCTGAAAATGTCTAACGTATAAAACCATGTTCAAAAATAAAGTTTAGCTCCAACTCACCTGGACTCCGACCTTTTTACAGATTCATGTGTTGAAAATGGCAATAAATTATCAACAGAAATTTCATTATTCACAAATTCATTTTTCCCACTTTATGCATTTATACAAATTGTTTGAGCACTTAAAACCTGAACGATGTGAATTAAAGTTAATGAACATGGACAGAAATCCTAGAAAGAGTCTGAAATTATTTATGTTTACGTTTAATATTGCAATAACAAAAACACCAGGAAGAAATCAACCATCTGAACTTCTCGTCATGAAATCAAACATAACACTGTAAAAACACAAAACCTCCCCAAGTGATTTTAGTTTAGTTAAATATGTGGAAATATTACAAACTGACTTGCAAGTAAGTTTTCATCAAAATATGACTTTGTTTCAAGTCAAATTATCCTCAATAATAAAGATGAGGATAATTTAAAGACTAATTAAATTACAGCATTTTCCCAGTTTATAAGTGAAATAATAACCCTTCCTCAGATTAAGAAATTATTCACTTCAACTCATATATCTTACTTGTGAGCTAATTTTAGTCTAGTTTCAATAAACTAGACTAAATGTACTATTATGCATTATTTAGTGTTTTTCATTGAAGGTCACATTTCGCTGATCTTTGCCACTTTTTACTCTTAAAATATTTTGTGGAAACTGAAGAACCGGATGTTTGTTTTTATTCATTGTTGACGTTTTTGTCTGGATATCTTGATTTGCTCCATGCCCTCTTTGTCTCGTCTGTTATTTAAATACGTTGCAGAAAGAAGAGAAAACATCCTAGATCTATTTTCTCCGTTGTGCCTGTTGGATTCCTGGAGGCAAATCATAACTTAAACATTCGAGCTGCCATCGTTGTGATGGGAATAGATGGGAATTTTACTCCGCTGCACTTTTTACTGAGTAATTTTATTATAAAATATTTTTAAATATTTTAGTAAAATTTCTGGATTTTCTTCCCACTGAATGAAAATCAAACATGTTTTAAGCAGAAACCAGAAACTGACTCAAACCTGCAGCTTCTTTTAAAGTTTCTGAAGTTTTTTTATTGAAATAAAATGATTTTTGTTATTTTTTGTTACTTATATGAATTATTGACCTTAAAATGTCAACATTTCCAGTTAACTTTATATTTTGGTCTGTCTGATGATGTAATTTTAAACTATTAAATGATCGATAATTGTAATTCTGGAGTAGCTTTGACTCTTTTCCTGGAGGAGAAACGTATTTCTACTCTGACTTGATTATCATGTTTGGTTTCTCTGCTCTGCTGTTTGCCAGCTTTTAAACCTCCAGCAGTTTATTTTGGGTCTTTGCGACATAAAGGCTGTTGACTTGGTTCTCAGGCTGTTTGCAGACAGATTTCGCTTAAAGCTGCTTGTTAATTTATTCAACAGATTTAAAGCAAGTTGACAAACAGCAGCTGCAGCTCCTGCAGAACACGGACTGCATTTCTCTGTCCTGGTCTCTAAAGTGGTTTGGTTTGAAAATAAATAGAATGCACTGCAAAACTTTATATCCAATTTAACCCCAAACTTTCATTTGTGTCACCAGTGAAATGTGGAACTGATTCCCAAACCTGCATTTTATTAAAGATTAAACATCAAAAGTGAAGTAAAACTGTGAACTAATGCTGACCTTAAGTGTTTTCATTGAAAGATTTAACAATTAAGCCATTATTAATAAATGAATTATGATTAGAAAAAGTTTTTCTAAGGACAAAACCATTCTTTACAATACATTTAGCAAATTCACTGCGAATCTCACAAATCTTACCAAGAATCACTTGAAATGAGACAAGACTGATTTACAAAAAACTTTCAGCAACATATAAAAGTTTAAGTCAATAATTCCTTCATATGTTACAAAAATACTTTTTCCATTTGCTGATTATTTAACTTGTAATAACACATTTCCCTTCTTATAAGTCAAATAATGTTTAATTACAATAAGAACTTTTTCTCCATTATTAAGAAATTATTAACTCAAAACATCTTGCTGACCTGTGAGTTAGTTTTTCAGTCTATTTTCATGACTGAGTCAAACATGTGGCATCTGGATTACAGCGTCAGAAAAACGTGGCACAGTGAGAGAAACGTCAGCTTGTCTGCAGCTTCCTCATCCTGAAACGAAGCGCCATGTTTTACATTCACTTCAGAAGACTCACCTGTTCTCAGGTGAAGTCAGAGCGAGAGGAAAACTCCTCTGAGGATGACGATGAAAAGTTTGTGCTTGTGGAAGGAAGAGCGGGTGCAGTCGGTGTGACCGAACACGGCGGCTCGGCTTGTCCTTCTCCTCAGTACAGCAGACTGTCTGTCTGGGTTCCTGTTGTTGTGCATTCGACTGGAAAACCGGTGGAGAGGAGTCGGGTTTTCTGTTGGACCAGGACTGGAGGCAGAAAGAAAGTAAACGGCAGGATGTGGGAATCTAAGCATCCAGCTGCTGTTTGGACGATCATAAAGTAAAGCAAGAAATAATTTGGCCTGTGTCTGATTGGTCCACAGCGAGAGGAGAAACTGTTGCAGTTGCTCCCTGTAGAATCGCGTCTCCATGTACGTAAATATCCTAATAATGTTGAAAAAAAAAATTTCAAGTGTGTTGTTTCCATTAAAGCCCAAGTTAAATATGGTAAAGTTTGTTCATGTTTTAAGTCAGCAGTGACAGATGTAAACGTGAGATTATATTCATAATTCAGATTGTTTCTTGCTGTCATCATCTGTCAGCCAATCAGAGTTGGAGCCACAAGCCCCGCCTACTTTTGCACACAGGTTTGTGGTCCATTTCTGTCATGAAGAAAAGGTTTAAAACTTGAGAAATCTCACAATCAGAGATGCTGCATGAACTGAGGGAACGCAACACTTCTAACACCAAAGGAAAGAATCCTCCGGTCTGCTAGGGGGCGCCATTTTACAGAGAATTCACTGAACAATTCCTGCATCATCAATGAGTACTGAATGTTCTTCTGTGGTGGCCACCAAACGTTCTGCTTTATAAGGTTTTCCCATTTATCTCGTTTGTGAAAAATCAGAAGTTTAAAACAGGCTCTCCATCTCCTTCATCCCTTCTGAGATAGAAACAGGAAGTTTCTGATGACTTGTTGTAATGATCCTGTCTGTCTGACAGTTTGTGTGTTTTTGTGTTGTAGTCTGGATGGTTTGAAGGAGCCCTGACTCTCCAACCTGCACGGCCATATCAACCTCACACCAAACACATAAACATGCAGGATAAATCCATTTTTAATCAGTTCTTTACATCAGAGTCAACATATTTTCACTGATTCTCTTTAAAAGTGTCATTTTAGATCAACTTTTGTGACTGTAAACTAAATAGATTACGATATTTTTGCTGGATTATTGTGAGGGAACAGCTATGGGACTCCGTACTGCAAAAATGAACTCATGCTGCACAAATATTTTTACTGACAAATTCTCTTGAAGGAACTCCGTCTCATAAAGTTTTATCTTCTCATTTTTTCACAGAATGCAAGTAAAGTCAAAATAACCTGTAATCACTGAAAGCAAAACTGTCCTGTCCTCTTTGAGGGGCGTAAAACTCCAATATCTGAGTAAGCACTTTAGTAGGAACCTGTTCTTGCCAGGGAGGCTCCCTCCCTCCAAATGGACATAAAATACTTTGTGCACAAAGCTGTCAGCGTGGAGCGCAGCAGCAAAGCCCACCCAGCAGAGGAACCTCCGCGCCGCGGCTCTGCAGGCCTCTGCCCTGCAGGGGTTATTAGTCATCTCTGCTGAAGGAGCAAGGCCATCGCGTCTCGTCGGCCTCTGTTTTCCCAGAGTCCCGCAGCGAGGGAGGCGCTGCTGTGGTGTCAGCAGAAATGCTCCATGTGTTGTAGAGAGGTGTATAAATACAGAGATAAATGGAGGAAGCAAAACGAGGCTGAAGATGGATCAATGGGATTAAGATGTTGTTGATAATGAAAAGACGAGGAGCAGCGAGTTGGAACAATGAGCTTCCCCAGCTATGAAAATGCTGCATTTTTCATGAAAAGAAACAGCTGTTTACACGATAGAGCAAGAATTTAGCTTTTCCTTCTTGTCTCACTGGTGCATCTGGAGACAAGCAGAGAGATGAAATTTTTATTCAGTCCTTGAAGTTTTAGATCACGAGCACAAGAGGGATGTTCCATCTTTTCTCCACCACAGTCCCAGAGGAGGTTTATTTATCACAAGGCTGCAGATTTAACCATCACAATTTTGAATCTTGCTCAGATAATTCGTTTTATTTTGTTCCAGATCTTCCTGGTTTGTTGCTGTTGGAGTTGCTCAGTGTTGGTTGCTGTTTTTTCATAACTAATCAGATGTAACTCGTTGATGAAGTCAATAGTTTCTCCTCCTTCAGGGTTTAATTCTAACTAGTTAAAATTAATTTAAAGCCTCAATTTCCCAAGTTTCACAAACTGCCTGACCAAGAAGCTAATTTTTTACTCTTTCTTAGCTTTTCTACCCACTTAATTACCATCGTTTTCCTGAGGCTGTATCAGAAATTCATTATTCCAGAAGACGAAGGCTTTCAGTCCTCTGAGGTGGGACAGGGATTCCTGTCGGGCTTTGACATGCCACTTGCTCACTGTTTGCATGTGCTGCTAAAGCTTAGCATTCCCACACAAGGTTCTGCTGCCGCTACATGTTTAACTTTAGCTTTTCTTCTTCTGCTCATTTTATCACCTGCATCCAAAATCAGCCCATATTTTCTCAGAGAACTAAAAAATAAAATGCATTTCCCTCTTAGAAATCATTTGGAGCTTTATGATTTTTTTCTAGTGTTTTATGTGGATCAAATATTTTCCCTGTTCATCCTTAAATCATCAGTTATGACTCTACAAAGATGAAAGTTTGTACATATTTATGACAATAATTCATCACTCATGAAGAGCAGTTTATAGTTGGAGAATTGAAAACATAAACAAAAGGAAAGAAGGCATCAGATTTAGCCAGCACTCATAAAAATAGATGTTTAAAGTGATATTTTAAGATCTTTGCAAGGTTGTATTTAACGTCATTAATCCCTGAACTGCTCTAATTTTATTTATCAGAAGCCAACAGCTAATAATGTTAGCACCTTTTTCTAAACCTTTAATCTTGCCCTGTTTGGTTTGGCACAGTTGTTCTTCCCTAGAAGCCGATTATTATCTAAACAGGAAGTGGGAGGCTGTGGAGATGCCAAGAAATCAGAAGAGACAGAATCTGCTCATAACTTTTTACCCAAATCACATTAAAAACTTGACTGTAGGTTTATAATTAAACTAGTTTTTGTGAATCATCTTATCAGTGGATCATCAGAGGACGTCAGAGATCACTGCTGCACGTCATCTGCATAAATCAAGCAAGAATATGTTGGTCCAAATATTTAAGCTATTTACAATTAGGCTAATAAAATCATTTCAGCACAGTGAACGGCTGCTTCCAGTTCATTTTTAACTGGTTTGGTTTTCCTCCTGCCTTCTTGGCTGCAGCCACATGTTTATTTTTTCACTAATTGTGACAAAATGAGAAGAAATGATTGTATGTTATTTGTCCCTTTCAGACTAAATTTGAGTTCTTTATTTTAATGAAATGTTGTTTTAGGAAAACACTCAACATGTCTCTGATGGTTTTACCACGAATGAAATAACTTTAATATTGATATAATTTCCTGTACCTAAAGTTTGGGCTTTTTTTCTTTCACCATTTGTCCACTACCCAGCATGCAATGCGTTCGGGTCATTAGCGGGTCACTAATGTCACCGATGTGATCAACAGTCGCAGTACGCTGACATCTTGCTGGCTGTTTCAGTAACCCAAAAACAGACGGCAGGTAACCATGGCAACCAGTGAGAGTTTCTGCCGTCAGCTTGTCACAAAAATAAAATTTACCAGAATTTATTGCGATAAATGATAGCATCATAGTTTTGATCATTTTTATGGAATATAATGTTAATGGCATAAGAACACACAGCCTAAGATCAATAAACACAGATACATAAAGTTTTCCAGGCTGATTGATTGTTCTTGTCGGGTCTCATGTTAAGATGTGCTGACTCCACTTTTCTCTCGTCCTGATGTTTGTCTCGCCGTCCTGGGATTATTGATCGGGGAAGATGCAAATGAAGGAAAATGTAAAGAGCAGCTGGCCTCGGCTGCTGCTTATGAGGCCTTTCCAGATCCCGGTGCTGCAGTTTCCGCTCTGCCCATATAACTTAAACATGTAATTGATTAGCGCTGGATGCAAGGATCATAAGTAAGTTCCTGGGCTGAACGGTTGTGATGGCCATCGTTTCCCGAATACAGCAATGAAGATATGTCGGCTGACGGCTCCATCAGGCACCTCCACCTGCTGCCAGGGGAGCCAGACAGCTGCTAACATCTGAACCCACATGCAGATAGTAGGAGTCTTAGTGAGGCCAGCATGCTAGTAGGTCAACATGCTAGTGTAGGTCAAAAAGCTAGTAGGTCAACATGCTAGTAGGTCAACATGCTAGTGTAGGTCAACATGCTAGTAGGTCAACATGCTAGTAGGTCACCATGCTAGTAGGTCAACATGCTAGTGTAGGTCACCAGGCTAGTAGGTCAACATGCTAGTAGGTCACCATGCTAGTGTAGGTCACCAGGCTAGTAGGTCAACATGCTAGAGTAGGTCAACATGCTAGTGTAGGTCAACATGCTAGTGTAGGTTGACATGCTAGTGTAGGTCACCATGCTAGTAGGTCAACATGCTAGTGTAGGTCAACATGCTAGTAGGTCAACATGCTAGTAGGTCAACATGCTAGTAGGTCAACATGCTAGTGTAGGTCACCAGGCTAGTAGGTCAACATGCTAGTGTAGGTCAACATGCTAGTGTAGGTTGACATGCTAGTGTAGGTCACCATGCTAGTAGGTCAACATGCTAGTAGGTCACCATGCTAGTAGGTCAACATGCTAGTGTAGGTCAACATGCTAGTAGGTCAACATGCTAGTATAGGTCGACATGCTAATGTAGGTCAACATGCTAGTGTTGGTCGACATGCTGGTAGGTCGATATGCTGGTGTAGGTCGACATGCTAGTGTAGGTCACCATGCTAGTAGGTCAACATGCTAATGTAGGTCAACATGCTAGTGTAGGTCAACATGCTGGTGTAGGTCAACATGCTAGTGTAGGTCGACATGCTGGTGTAGCTCGACATGCTAGTAGGTCGACATGCTGGTGTAGGTTGACATGCTAGTGTAGGTCAACATGCTAGTAGGTCAACATGCTAGTGTAGGTCAACATGCTAGTAGGTCAACATGCTGGTGTAGGTCAGCATGCTGGTGTAGGTCAGCATGCTGGTGTAGGTCGACATGCTAGTGTAGGTTGACATGCTAGTATAGGTCGACATGCTAGTAGGTCAACATGTTAGTGTAGGTCAACATGCTAGTGTAGGTCGACATGCTAGTAGGTTGACATGCTAGTATAGGTCGACATGCCAGTATAGGTCCACATGCTAGTAGGTCGACATGCTAGTAGGTCAACATGCTAGTAGGTAAACATGCTAGTGTAGGTCAACATGCTAGTATAGGTCGACATGCTAATGCAGGTCAACATGCTAGTGTAGGTCAACATGCTAGTAGGTCGACATGCTAGTAGGTCAACATGCTAGTAGGTCAACAAGCTAGTGTAGGTCGACATGCTAGTACATTGACATGCTAATGTAGGTCAACATGCTAGTAGGTCAACATGCTAGTGTAGGTCAACATGCTGGTGTAGGTCAACATGCTAGTGTAGGTCGACATGCTAGTAGGTCAACATGCTAGTAGGTCAACATGCTAGTAGGTCAACATGCTAGTAGGTCAACATACTAGTAGGTCAACATGCTGGTGTAGGTAAACATGCTAGTGTAGGTCAGGGGTGTCAACATCTAGTCCTCGAGGGCCGGTGTCCTGCAACTTTTTGATTAGCCTCTGCTGCACCACACCTGAATACACTACACAAGGAGGAGGTAATTAAACCCTTTCATTCCTGTGTTTTGTACCTGTGGCACATCGAAAAACTGCAGGACAGCGGCCCTTGAGCTCATTTTAGCTGAAGCAATAGCGTCTCTATACTAAATAGAGTAAGTCCATGTTAGTCACTATAACAATGATCCTGCCATTATATGACTTGAAAAGCATCTCAAGAGAACAATATTTATTGCAATAACTTCTGGGTCAATTTATCATGTCAGGCCGATAAAGACACCCTGAATCCTAATTCATATTCCTTCTCCATCTCGGTTTACACAGAGAAATAAAATTCTTTGGTACAATGCAGCAAAAATAAGTTGGTCCTTATCTGTGCATGAACGCTGCAGCATATCTTACCTGGCACCAAGGGATGCAGGTGTCCATTGATATTCCAGCGGTGTGTGCTTGTCAGGAGCGCTTTGTCCAACTGAGCAGACGGGGAAGACGGTGTTTGACAGTGTGTCTCAATATTTAATTATCTACAGCTGCTACAGGGCAAATAGAATCATCTGTCCGATCTGCAGACGTCCCTGGGCTCTGCTCAGGTGGAGAAACACATCCAGCGTCTGTCTGTCCTTCCTTTAGTTTGAAAAAAAGCTAGTAAAATGATAAATCCACTGTTTTTGTTGAATTCAGATCATTTGGGTGAAATCTCAAATAGGAACAGAAACATGTTGTAAATCGTCCTGAAAGATTTGTGACCGAATCGTGTCGCGTTTCTTCGCTTGGAGATGAATAATACAGCCCTGCTGCAGGCAGAGTCCCACATCAGCAGGGTGAATGTTCTCCAGTCTAATTAGTGGGATGCTCACTGGCATTCTTACGTCTCCCAGGAAAATATATCAGCTGCTGCAAACTGTGAGGCTGGATTAGCTACAACATAAATCCTGTTCTTGGTGATTGTCTTTAAATGTTAAATGCAGACCTTAGCCTCAGGTACTTATGCAATAGCTTAACTTTATTAAACGGATTGAGGAATTTGCTTCAAGAGAAAAGTGACATTCTTAGTTTCCTCCTTCCCTGTGGTCTGTGTGGTTTCGCCGAAGGGCGTGGAGACACATTGTACACCTCACTCTGGACTCATTTGCTTCCCACAATGCAGAGCTAAAGCTCTGCATTGTGGCTTCTCCCTGCAGCAGAACAGACATGCTGGGCCTCTTGCGCTTTCATCTACTTGGGAAAGGAGCTGAAAAAGGAAAGTATTGTGAAAAATGTCAGTCGCTGCTGAATGGCTGCCGCCTTGTCACTCAGACAAACTTCTGCTCAGACGAAATGACTTTTAACTGATCAAACCTCGACTCACGTTCAGGAAAATGTCTGTCTGTGTGGAGCCGGGCGGTGTGGAGCCGGGCGGTGAGGAACCGGCGGTGTAGAACCGGGTTGTGTGGAACCGGGCGGTGTAGAACCGGCGGTGTCTCCATCTTCCTAGTCAGAACTCCAGCTGCAGGTTCTGGTCTGTCGGTTTGTCATCAGATGCTGCAGGAATCAAAGTTTCTCTGATCAGAGACTTTAGTCTCTGGTTCTGGAAATGTTCTGCAGCTGGCAGAAGGTCCACTGTGGAACTGGCTTTATGTGGTTATGGAGGCTCAGGTCAGAGGTCAGAGGTCAGCCTGATCTCCAGTTTCCAGCTGGAATAACTGAAGCTGTGTGTTGACTCTAGATCTATAACTCTAGATTGTTCCTCTTTAATAAGTTGAGTTTCTGTTCAGCTGGAGAACGTTTTGGTTTCAAGCTTCACAGCAGAATTTTACTTATTTCTGAAAAGTGCGGCTGGAGTTTTGTTTTCTCATTGAAAATCTGCAGATTTACACTGGAAGAGCCCAGAGAGTGGACGCACTCAGCCTGCTGAGGGGGCCAGAATAGAAATGACGCCATTAGAGTGACAGGTGTTCTGGACTGGACCGGTTGGTCAGCCTGGCTTTGTCCTGGCCCGTTCTGCGCCTCATCCATTAACCACATTGTGCCAGCAGCTTAGACAGGGAGGATTATCAGACGCCACTTTCTGCCTCTTAAACAAGCTGCAAACAGCAGAGACAAAGCAGATGAAAGACTCAGCTAAATGTCAGGCAGCTTTGTATTGTAAATGCAGCTTTTATGCCGTTTTGCTGCTGCTCATGTTCTGATTCTCCGACGTGACGAAGACGCCGAGAGGAAGACGAAGCGGGCTGCTGCCGCCGGACGGTTGTTGCTAAGCGTTTAATCTCTCGTGCTTGGAGAATACAAACGATCTTGTAATCGTCCCTGACCTTGACATGAGCGGCGAGGTGGCGAGGGAGCGCGGCTGCTTTGCATTTCCCACAGATGCCTTGCAGAGACGCGCAGAACAATTAGCCAACTGGATAAAACGGAGCTGAGCCCGTCTTACGCACAGCGTCCGCCTCGCCTTCCCATCGGAGCACGAACCTGGCACAACCCCAAACCACGGCTTCCTCTCATTTCCTACACTTAATTATGACAAAGAGCGGCCATGTTGGGTCAGGCTGGGCGTTCCTGTGGGCCTTCTCGCTCTGGGATTATCGATTTTACTGCTAAATCACTTTTCCAACGTTTATGAATGGTGTAATATTAGCAGAGGAGGAAAGAGGAGAGTAAAAAAGGATTGGCTAAAAATGATCATTTAGGATTTAAAAAGTATATACAAAACATAAAGTTCAGTGGAAATGTTGGTATTTTAAGGAACAAAATAATAATTCATATAAGTAACATACAATAAAATAAAAGTTTCATTTGCTGGATGGTTTTGAAGGTTTTCCTGATTCAAACAGTTTGACTGAATCTTTATATTTACGCTGAAAAAACACAAAGTCTTACCAAGTCCAATTGGTCCAGTTTCTATAAATACCTGATTCACCTGAAAACACGACAAAACTGACTGACGTGAAATAATCTGCCAATAGGATGAGAACTTTTTCATCAATCAAATCCAATCAGGCTCATGTTGCTGATTAGTTTCTAGATTTTGTGGTTTTGCTTTTCAACAGTTTGTAGACAATAAATGAAACAAAATATGAATATTTTAGATTCTGTCATCCTGTTGAGGCTTTACTAGATCAAAAAAGCAGAAAGAATTGTTGAGTTCGTTATCAGTTCAATTCATCGAGCTGAATGTTTCCAGCAGCACAATACTGCCACCGCCGTGCTTTACTGTATTCAGTGTTACCTCACCACCAAACATTTACGTTTTAGCAAACTTTGTTTGAGAAAATCTTCCTGTAGTTTTTCCTGATCACGTGTTTATAGTGCATTGCCTGCAGTTTCATTGTTGAGTTTCTCCAGATCATCTGGACCTACCCTAACCCTCAGAAGGATAAACGTTCAAGATTTGCAATTTCATTGCTGTTTTTCTTTCTGCACTTCTTGTTCACCTAGAATAAGACGAATACATTGAAGGTTGTTTTACTGTAGCACCAACCTGAGTGAATATTTCGGTACCTTCAGGCCCCTGCAGACAGAAGGACAGGTCAGGTGTGTGAAATGTGTGTGTGCTGCCGTTGACCTCTGAACCCTGAAATCGCCTCCATGCAATTACTAAACTATTGTCCTCCGACAGCGGTGCATGATCTCTGTTATTTAATATGCTGAGAGCGGAGATATGATTCTACTTGAGGCAAATTCAATTTCTGTTTTCAGCAGTTTGATTATAAGAGCACAGCCTGAGCTTTCTGCGCGCTAAGCCAATATTTAGCTTCTTAGCCTTATTTCACAGAGGACGATAGCGCGGAGGACGGGACGAAGCTGGGAGGATGTTTATTCCTTTTACTGTCGTCTTTCAACCACAATGAAACGTTACGAGCAGCAGCATCAGATTTAGCTGCACACTTCTTTGTTTTGGTTATCTGAAGCATTTTATGTCCCGTGTGCTTTCTGCTCCACTCTCAACATTTCATGTTGTGCGATTTGTTTGCTGCAGCCAGCAGCTCCATCCATCTCCTTTATGTTTGGCCTGGATTCCTAAAAAGTGAAGCTTGTTAACATCAAAAGGTAAAAGAATAAAATGACAGAAAGAAGAGCTTTAAATTTTTAAAAGGAAATACAGGAATGAAACCCAGCAGGGCTTTGACTTCGCTGCTTCAGTCTTTTATTTTATCTCAAAATAGCAGGTTTCAGAGGACTGGATCCTTATTACAGGCCTCTGGACTGATGTATTTTTGGCTCTTTTTGATGTTTTACAACAATTTGAAGAGCAGTTTAATAACTGTGACAGAAGAAACTCGTCTGTATGATCAGAAACACAAACCCAGGCACAATCTGAGGTTTCTCTGCAGCGTCTCCATCATGTTTTAAAAGTTTTTTATCTTGTTAATTTCCAGATATGCATTTTTAAAGACGAGCTTCAAACCCAACGTGGAGCTCATCAACAAACTATGTTATTGATTACTGAGAAGGAAGATTTTGTTCTTCTTTTATGTTATTTTATATTTTCATATCAACCCGTCTCATTTCTCGCCAAAAATAAACTTTAGTTGATTCAAAATAATTTTTACAAATCTGATGGAGAAGGAATATTTCTGGACACTTTCTAGTACAAAAGCATTTCCGTAGTAAAACTTACTTAATTGGTATAAATATTAATTAAATGATAACATTTTGAAAAAAATATAATATAATCAAATTAGAATATAGGAAAGTTATGGAATGTTACAAATAACATAAAAGTAACTGAAATGATCATCTTCATTATAGGCAGTGAACAGAAATAAACAACCATGTGGATTCAATGAGTTTTAGTTTCATTTGACTGAATTACTGAGAATAAATGTACTTTTTGAAGACATTGAGAAAATATAGAGCAGAACTGTCACAATAATCAATAAATCAATTAATTACTAATATGACAAATGAAAACTAGACATATTTTAACCCAAAAAAGTTTTCAGTCTGGTTGTTTGGTCTCAACTGGGAGACTTCATAATTCATTTCTGTTTATTTATTGTATATTTGAAATGTTTTCCAGTTCCAGTGTTAAACATGAAGTTTATTGATCGTTGATTCCTATATTTCATTTAAAATGGTAAAACAATGTTAGTTTGTCCTGCTGGTTGGAAACGGCGTTTCACACACATTTAAACTTTGGTTTCTGTCCAACAAGCAGCTTTGTGACATTTGCTTACATTTTAGCTCCAGCAGAAGCTGCTCCTGCATGAATATCATAGTTTTCACATTTGAATGTGAAAATGAGTGCAGAGAGGTGTCGATACAGACACCTAACAGTTGGTAAGCAGTGGTTAAAAAAGTATTCCTTGTTAACACGACGCTGTCGGAGGTGAATGACGCCAGTTTATACTTTGCTATTTCTGGTGCTCAAGGTATAAATCTGGGTCTGATTTCCTTCTTTTACTGATGGAAACATTTAACTTTTCGTCAAGACGACTTAAATTATTGATTTCTTTACATTTTATAACTGGATGTTGTTATTTGGAAATTTCCCACATAAGCACAACGCTGGAGCGAAGAAATAAGATTGTTTTCCTTCCCGTCCGTAGCGGCGCTGCTGCAGTAAAACCGTCAAAACGAAACAGATGAAGCTGTTTTTAATACCAGGCAGGGCAGCAAAGGGAAAATACCACAGAAAACTGTTAAGAATGACTCAGAACCACCTTTCTTCTCTGTATCAGTTAAGTTGGTGTTGTTGTCAGACCTATCAGGATTCAACACCAAAAACATTTCCCACACAGAGAGCAGTTTTATGTTTTCTAGATGATTATTTTATGATTGTTAATCGCTCTGAAAGATTAGCTACCTCTGCAACTAGCTAAGCTAACACACCAGTGGTAGATTAGCTAACACTGCTATTAGCTAAGCGATGGTTGATTAGTTAATTTAAATATCTGCTGATGATCTGTCAGAGTTGATGTTTAGGTCGACTTTATTTTTGTACCAAAACACATCAAATTCTGAAGCACATCTACATGTTACGATCTTCATAGTCAAGCTAGCACAACTGAGCTACTTCTCTCTCCTTCGCTGTTTTCCTTCTTAATTAAGACCTTTTCCTGACCGTGTTATTGAGTTGTCATAGTGTCGACTATTAATATCAAGATCTGCATCCCTTTTGTTTTAAATCTTAAGATTTAGCTTTATGTTGATAACTTGGTAGCTAAACCAATGCTAGCTAGAGTTAGTGAGCAGCTTTTTGCCCTACAATGTGATGTCACGCTACAACGGGTCCATTTATGATTACAATACACCTGCATTTTTTGGATGATTTTTAGTTATTTTTAGTTAGAAATTTGTAATTTCCTGCAGGAAGCAGTAAAATCTTGTACTTTCTGTTTCCTGCAGCTCATTCTGATGCAGAGGAAGACCCGTGTCACAGGACCAACTGCGGAAGAGGCCGGCAGTGTGTGCTGATAGCGGAAAGCGGGCGCGCCGAGTGCGTGTGCCAGGAAAAATGCCGGCCCTCCTTTGTGCCCGTGTGCGGCTCGGACGGCAGGTTTTACGAGAACCACTGCGAGGTTTACCGCACGGCCTGCCTGGAGAGGAGGCGGATCTACGTGGTGCACAGCAAAGACTGCTTCTTCAGAGGTCAGTCTGCTCACTCTGAGCTCCGGCTGCAAAACCGAAACGACTCGACTGACTCAAACTGACCTTCATTGGGATTAATAGGTTGGGATTGATGAAGAATAGAACATGATCTGGGTTCATCCTGCAGTTTATGAAGTTTGTTTGGTGTTGGATAAGTTTTATTTCTTATTTCTCTCAGTTGTTCCTGCATGAGTTTTTCTTTTTCTTGTTAATAAAAGGTCAGTTTCAGATCTTACCTGGTAGAAATGACACTTTGAAGTTGGATATTAAAGCTGTTAATAACCGTGACTTGCTGGTTTGCATTCAGACACTAAATGGCTAAAAAAGGTTCACACTCAAATAAACATGCATATCCACCTCCATGCTTTTATTCAGTTACTTTTCACAGAATTCTGTAAGTAAAACTTTGTAATTTTTTATTAGAAATGTTCCCTCACCCAATAAGTCAAAGGTTGTATAAAAAATATTTTAAGTTTTAAACAATTTAAATGGTGCCTAAATAAGCAACAGCTTTTGTTTTTATTTAAGCTGTTTTTATTTTCATGTACCAAACTTAGATTATTCAGATTTTACAAACACATTTTCAAACACAACCAGATGGGTAGAAGCTGCACATCTGTGCTTTAATTTGGATTTGAACATTTAAAGCTCTTGTTTGCCAGTTTTGAATCGGGAGTTTGGAGAAGTTTTCTCCTGTTTCTAGTTGCTCACATAAAACCTTTTAAAATCGCTCCTTCCACAGTAGATGTTCAAAAAAGAAAGTTAGAGCTCTGGTTATTTTTGGTTGCATGTCAGCACAACTTTAAAAAACAGATGCACACATACAGAGCTGGCAGCACTTTTGTCATGTCACATTAGGGAGGGAAGCGTTGCTGGCAGACACCGCCATGCATATCTAATCCACATTTGGGATGTTCAGCCGCCACATTAAGCTTAAACTTGATGTCTGAATGTAAACCAGCGGGAGATTGGAAACGCTGGGAATAAGTCATGAGCATCGTATTTGTGTGTGTGTAAATTGCGAGTAATTATTCCAGTTGACAGACAAAGGCTTCATTGGTAGACATGTCTCACTTTGGCTGCTTAAGTGGGTTTTATAATGGCAGTCTGTGTTGGCGGACACAGACCAGGAAATGAAACGTTGGTTCATTTGAATTCACGACTGTTGGATCCAACATGTGGCTCAGATTCAGCCTCAACTTGTTTAATTACAGCTGCAGAAAAAGAACTTTACTTTTATTTAGCGCTTGCAATTTTATTTCTTTTAATCAAACCCAATAATCTCTAAGCCCAAAGAACGGAGGCCTTCGTAAAAAAAAACTAACCCAGGGGAAGGCAACGCCAGGCCTGGAGAGCAGCTCTCCTGCAACTTTTAGACGTCTCCCTGGTCCGACACAGCTGATCCAAATAGTCAAGTTCTCCAGAGTTCTGCTAATGACCCCATTATTTGGCTGGTGTGTTGAACACGGCCTGCTGGGGCAACACGGCCTGCTGGGGCAACACGGCCTGCTGGGGCAACACGGCCTGCTGGGGCAACACGACCTGCTGGGGCAACACGGCCTGCTGGGGCAACACGGCCTGCTGGGGCAACACGACCTGCTGGGGCAACACGGCCTGCTGGGGCAACACGGCGGCCGTAGTCGTCCTGCTGGGGCAACATGGAAGCAGTTGTTTGAGTTCAGATATCTCTTTGAAGCAGAAGGTTTTCTTTGACTTGGTTGGATTTTTGTCGTTAAGCATTTTGGTTTGTGTTCAGTACTTTAAATTCTAATATAAATTCCCACAAACAAATAAAGTGACAGATGATTCAGAGTGAAATAGAGGCAAAGCAGGATAACAGGATTTGTGATGCAGCATTTTAGGATCATTTTGAGCTGAAAAAGTTTTCAGCGGCACAAAAACTTAACCATAAAACAGATTACTTTGCTTTCTGAGCGGAAATGAACAAAACTATCCGACATTCAGTGGCGACAACAGGAGCATCATTTTCCCTCAAACTAAAAGTAAAATCAATTTTAAGATTTGTAGCACAAAGTCCTGTTTGCATGAGAGCATCATAATCACCTGGACGCTTTTATTCTCCTACTTTTCAGAAAATATTTAAGAAAACTGTGTTTTTCAGCGCAGTTGTTAAAAAAGGTCATATAAAAATAATTTAAACTCTACACAATTTTAAATGAGGCCTAAATAAGAAACATTTCTTACTGCACAATTTTTATTTAAGTTGTATTTTATTTTCATTTGCCAAATTTGGATTATTTTGAGCAAGTCCAAATTTGTTGTTTGTAGTATGTTCAAAGATTTACATATTTTCATAAATTACCAAAAAACTAAATAAGGAAAGAAAAGGACGAATGAAGAGGACATGAATAAAGTTATTAAATTAAGTGCACAAAACATTTAATGTTTTCATCAATAATAGCATCATTTATGTTAGATTTATTTCCACAAAGGGCTTTTGGTAAAAAAAAACATTTATAATTTTAACATGCTGGATGCATGAACAGTTCATCACAGCCGTCATATTTATAATAAAATATTTGAGTCTGTATTTAATTACAGACTGAAATACAGAGTTAAGGTGAGTAAATGGTTTAGATGAAGGTTTTTCCTGCTTGTTGACATTTTGTTTTTCCAACAACAAACTATTTCTAAGAACCAACATTCTGGATTATCAGAGAATTATTCATAATTTACCGTTTTAGGAATGTGAGAGAATAAAGCCTGCAGTATTAGAGCTGCATTTTAGGCATTTCAGCCTCAAAGGGACATAATCTGATTTACACATTTAAAAATCTCATTACATTTAGCAATCAGTGGACTGATTTGTAGAATTAGCATCACAATCACAGATGTTTGGGGTCTCTGTCCCTTCCTCATCCTGCCTGTGATTACGAGCGTCTGCAGCTGATTAATGGCTCTCATCATGGTGATGAATAGGAAGCCTCGGGTCCTTCGGCTTGTTTAGGACGCTCGCTCTTCAGAGCGTCCAGGTAGAAGCACTTCATCAGTGATGGATGACGCTCTGCAGGGGACCTGGTGACCTTTGGTGACCTTCGGGTCCGATCGGGACGGCTCAGGGGAGGAGTTAGGGTTATGATGATGTGTTTCATTTAAATTTATCCGCCTACCATTTCTCCTAAAAGCAAACCGAATCTTTTACCAGTGGAAAGTTTAGTCAGAAAAATTAATGGCTTTATTTGACTTTGTGAACTTTAAATTTTGACCTGAATGTCTGAACTCCAGATTAAGATTAGGAGTTAATCCCGTTTTGTCCCATAAGACCTGCAGAATTCAGGGTATTTTTATGTGTTGAACACAAAGTTGTGGATAATTGTGAAGTGGTTTTGAAATTATTGACCATGTTGGAGAAATATTTGACATGGTTTTCATGGTTCTGCTCGCTTGCATCCATAGAACATATAGATTTATTGTCTGTTAAATAATTCACAGGTGTACGCTTCTCTTACAGAGAGGAGACGTTTTTTATTTTTTAGAAAAGTTCTGCGTATCACTTGGTTTCTTTAGTGTAAAAACTATGTAAAGAAATTGCTGAGTTTTATTGACGCTGTTTTCAGGATAATGTTTGGTTGCTTGATCTATGACACTCTGTGAACTGCAGAGCAATTAATGAATTGTAATTGTATTTCTGGGTGATTTTAACAGCTAAAATAACAGGTATAAATGTTTCTAATGTGGAAAAGACTCAGATATTCCAGACTATGATGTTTATGGTGGATGAGTCGGATGCAGGAAGGATGTTTTCCGCTGGAAATTATTTTTTACATGTTTAAAATAAAGATTTAATTCCTTCTTTCAGTTATTAACCATTATTTACATGCAAAATTTGACATCAGTTATTTGACATCAGTTATTGTGACAAATCTTAATTATTTGCATAATTAAGATGGCTTCCACTGCGCGTGTTGTTAAACGATTAGCTTCCTGCTAAAGCTATACATGTGACATCACACATCCCTGATCTGTACAGCTTTCAGCCATCTTGGCAGGCAGTTGCCAAGCCAACACTAAACACGCCACCAGCTTAGAGCGAGCTCTCTCCTTGTTCATGTCTGACTTGTATCACATGTTCTCTCTGCCAGAACCTTGTTACTCAAACTGTTCGTGGATCCTTTATAAAGCTGTTTAAACTCCTGAAGCTCCTCCATGTTCTGAACACTCTTCATGTTCACCAAGAAGTGAAATTTATCCTAGTTTGAGATCGGAAGCAGCTCATGTGACGTATTTTTCTTTTCTCTCAGTTTGATCCACACAGCAGCCATTTTGTTCTCGTGTTTTTCTCTCGCATGTTTTAAGAGTTTCTACATATTTTCCTGGATGTTGGGAGCTGTGGGTCCACTCTGCTTTGTGCTGCGTTTGCCTACCAAGATGGCGCCGATCACTTCTGGTTGTGGGAACTGTGTGTCAGCAGGCAGCTGTGGTGTAAATCCTGGGAGTCCCAAATGTAATAATTGGTCATCAGAAATAATCTGGAATTCAAAAGATGTTTCCAGATTTGGACCAATACCAGTGTAGTCTATTTTTACACATTTCTCCCAGTCCCTCTCAGCCGTCCATTTTCTACTCAGCCTTCAATGTAAGAACCCATCAGAGCAGGATTTATGTAGCGGCTGCAGTTGTTGCATCAGCCAGGAGCGCCGTCCCTCCGTCTTCACTAACCTTCTGCCTCCTCTTGTGACTGCAGCCATTAACTGGGCCACACAAACGCTCTGCACTCACCAAGAGGATTAACATCTGACACGAGTTCAGGCTCTGGAACTTCAGCTGTGCACACAGAGGTACAGGACAGCAACCAGCGGCTTTTCTGTTTGTGTTTGCACTGCTAACATTCCTCTTTTGGTGACAAAATGTCAGAAGATTTTGTCACCACGAAATGCTTCATGATTTATTCTGTTAAAAACTGAAACCATTTTAGCAGATCAAATGCTGACACATCCAGACGACAATACAAGTTTAAATTATTGATGCACCGATTTATCAGTAAACATTTCCTTAATTTTGGGAGATGGGCCGATACGTCCATGTGAAGCTGATCTCATCAGAAAAGGTTTAAGAATCAGCTGCTGTCCTGGACTGTTCAGTAGTGAAGGTCTGACTGACGGTTACAGTCACAATGAGCGCAACTGTTGAAAAATCAGAGACTTTCTTACCATATTTAGCAACATTTCAGACAAATGATGAGCTTCTGAAACTCACCAAACTCACAAACCTCTGAATTATCTGATGAATTCAAACATGACAGCGACATTCTGTTGATTTTGGTAAATAAAACCATGACACTCTCAATATTTCATCCGCCATTGTTCAACGTAACGGGAGAGGAAAAAGGAAAGAGGCTCCAACGCGCGTCGAGCTGTTATCAGCCGTCGCCGTTGTTGCTCGACAAAAACTGAACACAAAATGTTCAACAGAGACATCTGAGCCTCCGTCATGATTCCAGAAGCTTCACTGCATAATATTTTGGTGCAACACTCTCAGTTTCAGCCACCATTGTACAAGGAGACCGGCGATGAAAAAACAACGCCGGTCTAATAAAGTGATTTTGACGCAAAATATCAAGCGTCTGACTCCAAAGTCCAAACATGAAACGTGTTTGTTGTGAACGCAGCATCACAATGAAAGGTCACCTAATAAAAGGTCATTCAGATGTTTTATTCGTACAAACCTCTCATTTCAACACAAGTGTCTCATATTTCATCATCCTACATAAAAGGTTTCCAGCAGAAGAGTCAAATTTTTCTGGTCACTCTAAATCAGAGCCGCCAACCAGCAGCTCTGTGAGGCTAACATGGTTATCAGGCCGTTTACTGCTAGCATGTCAACTTGTGCACACAAACACTGCTGACACCGCTGGACTCTCCCTGACAGCGCGTTTATTAATGAGCTCTCTGCACCATCCTGCTCCGCCAGTCCTGCCATTAGGTAGCTCTCTTCCCCACAGAGTCATCACTTGGGATGCATTTGCTGTGGAATGGATGCTCTGGCCCAGATAGATGTTCCCCCGGCCCGGTTCTGGTCCTCAAAGAAACCAGGAGCGCTCTTTGACCTCTGACGTCCCACACTGTTTGCAAACTTTACTGAGCCTTTCTCAGGGATTCTGTGCTCAAATTTTAATTATCTGGAGATGTTTCTGATGTAAACAGTGATTTTATTTTATTTCAACTATGTAGCTTGTATGAATCATGAGCACAAATTATAATAAATATAAACTTACCATCTATTCACCATCAAGTTAAAGGAAAACGAAACCTAGTAGAAGGTAGAAGAATTATTTCCAAGCCAGGAGATTTATTCAGATGTTAATTCACTTTGTGTCAATGCATGGCTGTAAATAATTTTATTAATGAAGCGCAGAATAATTGTTTGTTTGTCCCGTCTTTAATTGACGATGATCATCATGTTAATTTCTTTGTATAACTCACTTATTTTTATTTTTCTCCTCTTTGCGTTTCTCTGGCACCGACTCCGATCCTTTTCAAAGACTAGTAATCCATAAAAACACACTCTGAGCTGGATGTGCCGCCGCGCTGACATGCAGAGGTTTAATACGTGTGCTACTGCATTCAGGTGGATGTTTATTCACGCCTAAGAGATTTTGACACGCCTGTCACGGCGCTGGCGCTGCCTATCGCTCGGCCTTCCCAGACACCAGCCGCACTCATCCCAGGCGCTACATTTAGCTTCTGGGATGATTAGCCTTTCATGTGCTTAGCTCGCCTGCCTCCTCTGTAGGGTCACATTCATAATTGAAATAGGAGATATGAGCGGATTAGAGGAAGCAACTTTAACTTATTATGAAATGAAATAAGGAAACTAGACACCAACATCGTACGGCTAATGCTGACCTGGTCTAATGTTTCTTCTGCCTTTTATCTTTGTGATGTTAAAAAACCTTCCAGGCCTCTCAGGTCTTCTGGTTCTGCTCTGCATCAGAACCAGAACCACACATGGAGAAGCAGCATTCAGCTTCTTGGCACCACTAATCTGGAACAATCTTCCGGAAAACTGTAAAACTGGAGAAACACTGAGTTTCTTTAAACCGATTAGTTGAACTAAATATGTTATATTTAGCCCAAAATATATTTCCTATTAACTAAAAAAATTTTCTGTTTCTGATGCAACAAAACCGGTACATCTTTTTATGTTTTTCACTGGATGGATTCATCTTGTACTGGAATTAGGAAGACTAATTTTACCTCAGTTACTGTTTATGTTGAAGATGAAAACAACTTCCGAAGGACCTACATTTGTGCCCTCAACATTTCTCTCCAGAAAGCTTTGAGTCATTTGTATGAGCAAAACAACAGTTTCTATCAGGTGATTGTTACCAGCTAGTAAGAGTTGCTTTAGAAAATTTATAAATAAAACACTAACCAACATTTGATATGTAACGATGCTACTTGGAAAAATGTTTCAATTGTTGATGATTTTTGTGTTTTTGTACTTTCGACTGCCTTGTTGCTGGAAAGCTCATTGGTCACATAGTTATTCTATTGTTGCTAATTTTACAGGAAATTGCCCCTCAAGATTTAAATGATCCATTATTTTAAATGTGTTGTCATTAATTAGCTTACTGGATACATTTAATAATTCGTGCAAAGATGCATTCCAATTGCTAACAGGAGAAGTGTTAAAATATCTTTGCCAAGCAGCTCTTGTTTAGTATCACCAGACATAAGCGCACTGCTCACCCTTCGTCCCAATGTAGATCTGTTTCTTTCCCCTCATCTCACCCCGCCTTACACACTACTTTCCTCTCCTCTATCTCTTACCCTCATTTTTCTCCAGCTATGCCCCCAATATAGTGCAGACAGGGATTTGAGTGACTCTGTCAAGCTTCTCTCTACATTCCCGGTCTGTGTTAAATTGGTTCAGAGCTTAAGCAGAGACTGAGCCTGGGAGAAAAAAAATAGAAATAAATAAAAATATAAACAACGTCTTGAGGCAAAGTGACCCTGGCTGGGTAGGCGATGTCTCTGACAAATGCAAACACTTGCATGTGTGCCCGCATTAATAAGCCTGGAGTTAAAAATGTTCCGTGTTTGTTTTCCTCATCACTTATTCCCAGAGTAAAATATGAACATAGGGTCCATAATGACTGGACTACAAGCCTTTTATTAAACCTGAACTTTGCTTCTTGTTGGTCATGATTTGATCTCCAACCTGGCTTCTGTTTTTGTTTGTTTTATTTCAGATAAACTCAATTTGAAAAATGTTTCAGGATTTATGACATGAGCAAAGACTCTGTTTGTCTCGGCCTGTACTCCACGGAGCTTCATCATATCAGCCGATGTCCATAATTATTTATTAGTTTATTGTTTTTAATGTCTGAAATGCTGCCAAACTGGTGGTGTGACATTTTGAGGAATGGTGGTGAAACCTGAAATTGCTGCTGCGCCAGGTACCCAGCAGGTTGTTGCTAGGTAACCAGAGAGTGAGATCATTGGTCGATTCCACCGATCTATCTGAGCTGATCTTGAGAGTTTTTGCGGCTAAGGCTTTTCTTCCTCCTACATCTCCCAGAGAGCCGTGCGGTTCTGGAGTTAGTGAAATTATTGAATATTCTATCAGCTATTATCTATTGATATTGATCACGTGTCCATCACAATTGCTACTGAGTTGCTGACTAGCCCTGAGTTTAATGAGAAAAAAATACTTTCAAATTAGAATTAAACCATCTGCTAAACAGTGATAAAAATCCATCAACACTATGTTTATAATCCATATAAATAGATAAATGTACTAACAAAGCTTTGGCAGGGAGAAATTAACACCTGGTGATACTGCAGCTAGCATGAATAACTAAACATGGGCTGAATCACCTCCTGACTTCCTGCCTGCATTTCTGACTAATCACAGCAGGCAAATGAAAATTTACCCAGTCACTGTGAACCTATCCAGAAAAGATCAAATACCAGTTTGGTTTGTCAGAAATGTGCTGTTCAGCAAGTCTTTCTCAGATACGGCGGTGTAAACAGAAGTCATGCTGTCATTTCTATTTCACAGGATTGAGGCCTTCGACTTGTCAAGTGTTTACTTACCAACTGCCTTGAAATGAAGTTGATTTCCACAGCATTTCATGGCCTAAAAGAAAAATAAACCTGATGGAAAATCTGCCTTTAGCAAGATGGTCATCTTTCTGAAATGTTTCCTGATTCATTTTGTCTTTTTCTTAAACAAAACATCATGAGAGAAAGTTTACATATTATAAAACCTGATAACCAGAAGATTTCCCAAATATTTTCAGTCTTCAACTCTTAAACACAAACTAAAGTAGTGATACGTAGTGATTTGCTGCTGAGTCTCTGTAATGGTAGCAAACACTCAGAATATGTGTTTGCATGTTTCTGTTGATAATAACATGCAAACAGACGATTCTGTTCCTTTCCATCCGGAGTGGCGCTGCAGCGTTGAAATCGTTAACAAATCTTCAGATGTAGATGTTATTAATTTAGAGCTTCAGGAAAAGTAACGCAAATAAACTACTGACGAACTCAATGACTCGCTGCCATGCCGACTGACTGACAGCCCCACTAACAGTGAAACATTTCCCAGATTACTCAGACTGTTACTTTTCAGACTTGATGTTTATTTTGATAATTGATCGCTGAGGTAGATTAGCTTAATTTAAACATCTCCTCTGCTGATGATCTGTTGGAGTTGATAATCATCACTTTATTAAAATTGTGTAACTGAAATGAAACATCGAATTCTGCAGCACTGGTACTTGTTAAGGTTGTCATAGTCAAGCTAGCATAACTCTACCTCCCTCTCCCTTTCTACTTTCTGTCTTAATTAAAACTTTTCCAAGCCTTAGCTAGTTTTAATATGTAGTGTTGAAAGTTAGTAGTAAAGCTCTGCGACCCTTTTTCTTTTCTATATCTGGTGTATGTTTGAGATTTAGTGCGTTATGTTGACAACTTGGCAGCTAAAACCAATGCTAGTCATTGTTAGTGAGCAGCAAAATACTTAAACTGTTAATACTAGAAAGACTTTTATTGAATCCAAAATCTCAATGTGTAACTGAAAGTAATCATTTGTGCTGTTTTGACACTGCTCTATTATACTATTTTGTTGAGAGCAAAACATGGAAATGGAAAAACTGTATAATTGAAATGTACAAATGTTTGTTTAAAAGAAGCAGCAGCAGCAGGTGTTTGATTGAGCGAAACCTTAGAGACACTTTGACAGTTCAGTAGTTTCTCTAACCCTGTATTAAATGATTCTCTTCTTTTCATCAGAACTTCTTTGCTGTTACTCATAGTCCGGTGTAATCTGGGTGGTCAGATTTTACATTTCCTCCCTGCCAGCTCCACAGTTTGACCAGACGGCAGAAAAACGAGCTCAGTGTGGTTCCAGCTCACTGACAGAATCCTCTGCTAAAATACTCCCAGTGTTCCCACACAGCCTTTATTTGACCCAGGCACTTGAGCGACTGGTGCTGCTCTCTCAAAAAGTGGCGCATCAGAGATTTATCTGACTGATTTTTCTGCTTTAGCAACACGAGAGGCTCCCTCAGGTTCAGGTAGAACGAGTTTGTTTCTGCTCTTCTGCATATTTATGATCTGTTTTAATACATTCAGTGCTTCTTTTCTTGTATTACAATGAAAAGTTTTAATTTTTCAGTCGCGATGCACCAATCCAATAACAGTATTTTAAAAATTATAGATTTGGTATCAATGACAATATCCCTGATCTATAAGAGCAGATCTATTCAGTCTAATCTATGCTCTGAGTTCTGACCCTATGTTTATTATTTATTATTAAATCATATTTACTTTAATTGCACTGAAGTATTTGTCAGTTTTAGTTTCTATATTTAATTTAACTGGTTGTTGTACACATTTGGACTTTCTGATCCATTTGCAAGTTTTTAGTTTTTGGCTGTTCTGCTGCTAATTGCACTGACTGAATGGATTAAAGTTGCTTTTAAATATTTGACCAACCCTGTGAAGCTATTGGTGCATTTAATTGGCTGTACTGGTGCAGAGTTACCAATGCATTTATCTGTAACATTTCAATCAGCTGAGCTCTGATCTCCTGTATCGGATCGTATCGGCCGATACCAAACCTCAGATATCGGTATTGGAAGTGAAGAATTGGATCGGTTCAGTAGTTCTAATGTCTGACCCAGGAAGGCTTTAACCATTAATCATCTTTATAAAACAGGTTGTTCTTCACATGATGCCGTCCTTTGAAACTAGACATTTTTATCTTTTCCTCTGGTTTCATGGTCAGGCCATCCAAACAATAAGCTGTGACTTGACGCCCTTGACCTTTGTTACTGGTCCCAGCACAGCAGAAGCGATTTGCATCATTGAGTTACGATTCGTCCATAAGCTGCTGACTTTGGAGAAGCTGCAGCGCTCCGATCCGAAGGGAGTGACGACCCCACCAGCTGCTGGAGGGAACTCATCAGGCCTGTTATTGTTTTCACGCTCGTCCCTTAAGGTTTCCTCTGAAAACCTGAGCACAGCTGCCGCTGACCTTCCTGTTTCTGGTCTCGTGTTGGAGCCGTCGAAGCGACTTCAGCTGGGTTTTGTTCTGACACATGTGGTCCCGGCGCCGGGCCGGGTCCAGCGCCGCAGCCGATTGTAGCTTCTGTTCTTCACACGTTGTACTTGGTGTTTGTCTCTGAGGATCTCAGCAGGTTTTTCATCAGGTTATCAGACGCATTTTAATCAGGTTTCACCTGCAGCTCCTTTTTCTTGGACTAATTGCTTTAAGTTGCATAACGTTTTTGAAAAAAATTACTCTGAAGTGCATTTTCATCATTTTATCATAAAATATTTCTGCTCTTGAGTAAAAGTTTTGTATTTTTCCCCACTGAATGAAAAACAAACATCAAATACCAAAATCTCCATTTAACTTTATATTTTGTTTCGTCTAATGATGTAATTTTTAAATATTAAATGATTGATAATCTTTACCAAATAGTTATTACTGTTTGATGGCTCCACCCACTGCTGCTCCCAACACACTCCTTACCAAATAAGGCTTTAAATAAAGTCTTCAGATCTTCAATTATTTCACTGCTTTTACCATCTGTTCAGCTTTGTACACATCATAACTCAAACTACAGCAAATTACGGGTTTTAAATCTCCCCTAAAGGCTACGTTTTCTTTAAAGTGCTCTTGATTAATCATTCCCCAGCCATCTGAAGGGTTTCCCAAACTTTATTTTTAGACTGGCTGCTTTTTTTGCTCCACTTTACTCCATTACTGAAGCTGTTTTCTTGGAATTATGTTTGAGCTGTAAATTTACCAAAAATGGCAGAACATACCATTTCATTTTCATATATCTGGTCGTTTTTCAGATCTGCTGGGTTTTTTCTGTTAAAACAGGATTTCCCTTTTCTGCTGGACTTTCTAGATTAAAACAGTTCAGAAAGCAGCTGCTGAAATATTGCAGATATTTCTTGCAGCTTGGGGGGAAAATGACAAGAAAGCAGCTCTAGGAAATTAAACATCATAAAAATCATTTTTACTCTTTATTCAGTTTTGTATTTCTACTATTTAAAATATTTGGCCTCTGATGCTGAGACAAAAGAGAATTGGGCAACAAGACTGGATCTACTTCACAATTATGCTTCACTTTTTCTAACACCTTAAAGTTTTTAGTTTTAAAGTGACACATTTTCAATGCATGTGAGAAATGAAAAGTATTAAATAGCTGAGAAAAAATGTTATTACATGAAAAGAAGTTTGAATCTCGGCAAGTTGTCATAAGTTGCTGAAAATGCTAAATGTGTGAATAAATGATAAAAGTGGAGAATGTGATGAGTTTTCTGAACCAGTTTGAGATCTGGTTCCAGTTTGGTTCCAGATCTTTGTAACATTTAATGTTTGTTTCGTCTTTGGCCTCATTTTCATGCAAAACAGCCAAATTACTCAAGTGGGCTTCATTGCAATTTAAGGCATCGCTGATGGATACCATTTCACATGAATTAGTCACGGCACTTCAAACGAATTACTTACAGCTGGGTGGAGGAAAGTGCTGTTTATTTCTCTGCCTGCTAATTCTGCTGCTACTCTCCGCAGTCGCTCTGCAGGCTGAGCGTTTGTTTCAGCACGTTGCACAAAAGGCCACTTTGAAGCCGACTCAGGTCGTCCAGCAGCCAAGAGACGCATCATAACTCTGAGAAACGACTGAACTGCTCACTGAGCAGCACTTTGCTCCCAGCAGAGCCTCAACACACTCATCAATCTTTGTTTCTGTAAATCACATGATCTAATGTTAGTTTCTTAAATGCTTTGCAGATTTGCAGGTGTGTAGTTCAGCAGCAAGTAGCACCCTGAGATGTTTGCTTAACAAAATGCATAAAATCAGTTGGATGCCGTTTAATAAATACAGTGCTTGGTCAAAAGTCTGGTCCTGTTGATGGCGGAGTCCAGACCTGAACCCATGCAGGCTCTTTGGGATGTGCTGCAGAAGGCGGTCAGACTCGACCACCATCAATCCGAGATACTGGTGGAAAATTAAAGCAACACTAGATGGAAATAAATCTCCTGACATTGCAGAAACTTATTGAAACAATGTTCAGTTAGTGTAACCTTTCTTCTTTTGGTATTTAAAAACACCATCAGATATTGACCCTTTGCTCCGCCCACTCCGCCATGACGGCGTCAAAACAACCAGCGCTAACATCAGAGCTAAGAACCGACGGCTAACGTTGCTTCTATTTAGTCGACTTCACTTTACAAATGATTGCGTTTTACAAGATAAGAAGATTAACGATCATATACTTTATAATTAAACACAATTAGAAATATATAAAATACCACATTATGGAGAAGGTCCGCCTCTAATCATTGGTCACCATGGAGACGGTGCCACCGTCATGTAGCCTAGCATGCTAGGCTACATAGCTGGTTAGCATGACGCAGTGATATGAACCTTGTGGCGTGAATTCAGGTGAAGTCGGTCATTTGATCGACACTCAGGAGGTTCGGCTCGGTTTCTCAGCTAGCTGTTTGAAACTTCTGGGAACTTCTTATGAGCCCAACCAGGTGAGTCACGTTCACTAATGAACTGGCCTGGAACAAGAACAAACGTCCTGCTCAACTCTCCATCCCTCAGCGTAACATTTTCCCAAGAGTTCCTTGCCGCCGCTCACATCCTGGAACCAAATCCTACAAACAGCGTTTTCATTTTCTGTCTTCGCCGCTGTCTTCAGATGGTGGCTTGTCTTTCCTCTCCCCCAATGGACACCAACTCATCTGCACAGATGAGTTTCCAGAGCTTACCTGATAATATTTTTCTGTTTTCACATAAAGATAATAATATCTAAAAAGAGTTTAATAGCAGTCATGATACAACCCTTTTGTTATTTTGTGTCTGTCGTGTTGTTCCCAGATGACAGCCCTGTGAGATAACAGCAGCTACTCATGCTCACGTCAAATGTTGTAATAGTTGTCTTATCTGGTTTGATGGAATAATATCCACTGTGGCCGGCGCCGCAGCGTTCTGCCTTATCGCGCTGCATGTTATTCTTCTGTGTGTACGATTGGGTTCGCTGGCAGAGAGGATGATAATTGAAATCCTGAGTGGCAGGTCACTTTCATGGTAAACAAACACAGCATTGCAGCTTCAATAATTGCTTCTGAAGAATGGCTACAGTGTTTGCAAAAAAAAAGGAGAAAAGAAAAGAGACATTTGCAAAAATGAGCACAGAAGTAAAGCGGATCCGAATGCGTCTCTTTGCTGCAGGGTAATTCGCCATGCAACGCTGCACCGGTGGCCGGCCGCGGCACCAAACACACACAACACACACACACACACACACACACACACACACACACACCCACACGCACGCACGCACCCACGCACGCACGCACACACACACACACGCACACACACACACACACACACACGCACGCACGCACGCACGCACACGCACACACACACACACACACACACACACACACACACACACACACACACACACACACACACACACCGGGCTGGAGGCCCCAGAGCTTACAAAGTGACTTCCATCTCTGCCTTCTTTTCTAGCGCAAGCAGCCCAATGAAGCAACCATCCCTACAGCTACATCATGTCTTCTTTTGTGTCCCCGGAGCCTCAGCCCAGCTCTCAGAGCCATCTGCATGCTCCTCTTCTGTCCCCCTCTGCTCCTCCGCTCTGCCACCTTCTCTTCCCGTTCCTCCCTCTTTCTGCCCTTACTAGTTATTCACTCATCCGCTTCATTCTGGGTCCCTTAGTCCCTCTTCTCCTCGTCCATGTCCTCTTATATCTCTTCTGCACTGATTTGCACAAATCGTCTTTCCAGTAGAAGCTAAACACAGTTTTCTATTTGGTAAAGAAAGTAAAGTTTTTTCTCAGTCTGATGAAGCAAGACTGAGGATAGTTCTGGAAAAAGTAAAGTGCTTTTCATTTATTTTTAGTTCATTCATTCAGTTAAACATCATTTCCAAGCCTTAGAATAAATAAATCTCTCATTGCAACTTTAATTGAAATCTGACAGTTTTAGAACCAGGTAAAATAATGAATAAATGTTTTGATATGAGGTCACTGCTGGCCTGGCTTTTATTCCTGGTTTTCCCCGTTTTGCAGAGTTTCCATATCCTCCTTCAATTTCAAAATATTTGTAATTTGTTTAGTCACCAGACTAGATGTTTATCTATATTTATCTTGCAGATGAATGGGATGCAGAATTGGTTAAAATATATAAAACTCTTAAAGAAGGGCTGTAACAATTCCTTGAATGATTCTTCATTGAATTATGTTTTATTATTTAGTGCACCAAGTTCCAGCCGGGTGATTTTTTTTATGTTGTGCATCGAATCCTAAATAATTGAGTTGTTGATGAATGCTAAATGCTAGCACCAATTTTTAAGTTCCGTCCAGGGAATTTGGGAATATTTAATCGATTAGCGTAAATAAATGCAGCTTTATGAACGGACTGGAGCATAACTTTCCTACCATACCCCATCGTGGCGATTCAGAGCCTTTCTGTTTCTGAGCCAAACCGCGTCGCTAACATGGATGAAATCATCAATTTGTTTTAGTTGAAAATAAACTAAAACTGGAGAATAGACGTTTTAAAAATGTTGCTTTATTATTAAATTGAATATAATTTAATATTTTTGTATAACTTTTTAACTTGTTACAGGTAAATTTTCTAAACTGTAGCAAAATAAATGTATTTAATTTCCTCTGAGGTTTATTTTCCCTCCTTGCTTTTGTTGGATCTCTTCTCCTCCTCCGTCCCGTCCTGCGGTTCTCTCCTCCGTCCTGCATCCTTCTGTCCCTCACCTTCCCTTTGTCTTTTGTTTTGCTGAAGGCGAGCGCGATCCGGTGCGTTCCCTCCCGCTCCGTCCTTCAGCCAGCCTGCATTAATCTGTCTAACTCAAAGCGATGCTCCGTCTCCTGAGTTTTATGACGGGGATTCAGGCCACTGCATCGCCTCTTCAAATGGCTCACAGCTGCAGAGACCAGAGCTTCTGTTATGGATGTCTGTAGGAAAACCTATTCAGATTTAATCGCATGTCATCTAATTTCAGGAATTCAGCAGGACTAGAAAGTATTTCTGAAGTATCTTTGTCATTTTTTACCTGTTTCTTGGATTAAGTGCTTTATTTTCAGAAATAAGAAAACATTGAGAAAATGCTCCAAAAAACAATATTTACCTTCTGCATGATTACCAGAGGGCAGAAATATTTGGCTTTGAAGAGTTTTAGACTCCTGCTATTCTTTTTATAGTTTTACTCTATACTTTAAATATACAGTATATATTATGTATTTTTAATACATGACTTCCTTCAGACAGCAGCAGTTAGCTGACACACCTAGCTAAGAAAGCTACCAAGGAGCGGTAGCTTCCTTCTCTGGTCGTCATCGTCTGGATTTAACGGCATCAGGTTGTCCTGCTAAACTTGGAGGCTTCTGTTTCCAGTGACAAACCTGGCACCCTACAAAATGCTTTTCTATATCCTTGTATCAACCAGCTGTGCTGCACTTGGATGTAAACAGGAAATTGGTTCACATTCAGATTGAGCTGTTTTCTTACATTTATGTGCTCCTCTAAAACAGATAAACAGTGGAAGGCAGAGACCCCAACACTGACACACCAGCAAGAGAGGAAATACTTCACATATCTTTACTCAAATAAAAGTAAACAAGTCAAAAAAAGTATTTGGTTTAAAATCTACCCAAATACTGAGTAACTAATCAAATTATTAATCATTTAATATTTAAAATTAAACTTCATGATCAGATGAACTAAAATATGAAGTTAAATGGAAATGTTGGTATTTTAAAAACCAAATGATTCAACAAATACCAAAATCCAGCTAAATAATTTATTCCAAATAAGTTTCTTTTAACAAAAAAAAACGTCAGAAACGTTAACAAACCAAAACTCTTTTGGCTAAAACAGTTTGTTTTCCAGGGTTAAATGATTTCTTCTTATTGTAGAGCAGCAGCAGGAAGTCGCGTCGCCGACTGAACGCACCAGAGGCTAATTACTGAAACAGGTGCTTATCAGGCTCAAATAACTGAAAACATTATCAATAACCGTCTGGGAATCAGCCTGCAGACCTTCCTGAGGGATCAACTGGAAGGAAGGGACATGAGAAATAAATCAACTCCACAATCTGTTTTTCCTTTGGGTTTGTCGCTCAGACTGTTCAGATCAATACATCAGAACCGAACTGGGTCGTCACAAATTCACTTTAGAAACTTTATTCTGGAGCATTTCTTCTCTTACTGGAGCTAAATGTTATTCCCACTGAATGAAACATAAACAGTTTTTAAAGTTCACCAGACAGACACACGCCTGCAGTTTCTGTTAAAGTTTCAGAAGATTTTATTAAAAGAAGCTGATCTGGATTTTGATATTTTTTGTTTTGTGAATTATTGTCATGTTTCTACTTAACTTTGTATTTTAGAGGTAATTTTTAATTAAATGATTCATAATTTGATCATTTACTCAGTGCTTGACCTTTTATTATTTTACTCTTGACTTTAATGTTTGATACTTTATAGACAGAACGCCACAGTATCAGGAGTAATGAAAAACAATAAGCTGAGATCATTTTACCTGAAGCTGCTTGCATGTTTGCACAGATCTTCAGTGAAATTAGTTAATTTTTACTAAAACACTCATGTCAGCAGCACCACACATAAACCTGGAGCCGCACAAACACATTTTCTTTAGTGCTATTATCTTAGGTAGACATTTATAGACTGTTTATCTGAGAGCAAGACAGGTGCACAGTTCCATTTGGGTTTAATTCCAATTAAGCCTGGGCTGTGGACAAACTCATTTTCTAAACCAATTACCTCTGGAAAGAGATAAAGTACAAAAACAACCCTAAAACACCCTCTCTCCCTCCACCAAAATAAAACCTGCATATTTAAATCTCCTAGTAAGCAGAGCCACTTGGCAACATGGAAGCAGTAAACTACTGCTGACACTTGTCAGAGTTCTGCATGTGGGAGGCGCGGTTCTGCACGCTTTCCTTCAGCTGAAACTTCACGTAATGTTCCCCCCAGCGGAAACACGGGACAAGACGGAGATGAGGAGAGGATTTAAAAATGCTTTCTGAGGACAGAGGCGTCAAACGGGTTTTCATTATGATCACAAACGTTCCCAAAGAACCAGAACGTATCGATAAACCTGATTGATACATTCTGTTGCAGTTAGAAAGTATCGATAAACCTGATCGATACGTTCTGTTGCAATTAGAAAGTATCGATAAACCTGATCGATACGTTCTGTTGCAGTTAGAAAGTATCGATAAACCTGATCGATACGTTCTGTTGCAGTTAGAACGTATCAATAAACCCGATCAATATGTTCTGTTGCAGTTAGAACGTATCGATAAACCCGATCATATGTTCTGTTGCAGTTAGAACGTATCGATAAACCTGATCAATATGTTCTGGTGCAGTTAGAACCCGATAGCCGTTTAGAACTGAAGCTGTTTTTTCACATCAATTTCACTACTTTTGTCATTTTTGCAATAAATTTCTTATTTAAAAGTATTTCAATAGATTTTGCAACATGGTTTTTACACATCTGAGAACTTTAAGGTAGATAATAAACAAGCTTCATGTGAAGCTCATAAAATCATTAGAAATGAAAACTTGTGTGTAAACAAATCACTGAAATAAATGAACCTTTAAACAATATTTCGGTTTGTTGAATACGGCTCCACATCAACGTTTATACTTTTAAAGAATAATGAAACCGTTTCTTCATGGGAATAAACTCGCCTGTTTCAATTGTCCTGACTTTCCCAGAATCCTCTCTGAGGCCTGGTGGCCTTTTTGCTGCAGGTCTTTGATGCCGTCATTGACCTCTGAACCCGTTCTGCTGAAACCGGGCCTCCCGGCGCCGGCCCCCTGCTGCTGTGAACCGCACACTTTCCAGAGTCTGGACAGAAAAAACAACTGAAAGTCAATTATAGCCGTAAATTGTTTTTTCTTACAAGAAAGAATCTTCTGATGGCTCAAACATGTTTGGTGTTGAATCATAAAAGAGGAAATAAAAGATTTTACTGTTGAGAAAATGAACCAGTTGATGCAGGAACGTAAAAAAATAAAATAACAGCAGGAAAAACTGTCCAAACTCTCCATTAACAAAGAGCTAAAATATACAACATTGATGTTTACTTCAAAAAGTTTAATCAGAACCAACAATTTTAGCCAGATTGACAAGTTTCCATCCTTTGAATCAAAATCAATAATATTTAGCATCTTTTCAGATTGATGTGATTTTGCTCCAGTATAAAATAAAACTGTTACCTTGAAGTTCGATTGATGTGACGTTCTACAGTATAAATATGGAAATATTTATTGCAGCCCAGATTATTATTTGCATTACAGATAATAAAAAGTCTGTTTTACACACCAACCTCATTTTCCCTGCTCGCAGAATCAATCAATCAATTAATCAATCAATCAATCTATCTATCTATCTATCTATCTATCTATCTATCTATCTATCTATCTATCTATCTATCTATCTATCTATCTATCTATCTATCTATCTATCTATCTATCTATCTATCTATCTATCTATCTATCTATCTATCTATCTATCTATCTATCTATCTATCTATCTATCTATCTATCTATCTATCTATCTATCTATCTATCTATCTATCAAATTTTATTTGAATAGCACATTTCAGCAGCAAAACATTTCAAAGTGCTTTACATCATCATAAACTCAAAAACACAAAGTAATAAACAATACATTGTTTCATATTACATTTCAAATAAAACTCTAATCAGCTGGTTTTTAGTCGAGATTTAAAGGAAGTCAGGGTTTCTGCTGTTTTACAGTTTTCTGGAAGTTTGTTCCAAATGTTTGGTGCATAGATGCTGAAAGCTGCTTCTCCTCTCTTGGTTCTGGTTCTGGGGATGCAAAGCAGAACCAGAACCAGAACCAGAACCTGAGAGTCTGGAAGGTTGATACAACAACAGCAGATCTTTGATGTATTGTGGTGCTAAACCGTTCAGTGATTTATAAACTAACAACAGTATTTTAAAGTCTATTCTTTGAGCTACAGGGAGCCAGTGGAGGGACTTTAAAACTGGTGTTATGTCTCTATCTTCCTGGTTTTAGTGAGAACAGGAGCAGCAGCTTCTGGATCAGCTGCAGCTTCTGGATCAGCTGCTTCTGGATCAGCTGCAGCTTCTGGATCAGCTGCAGCTGGATCAGCTGCAGCTTCTGGATCAGCAGCTTCTGGAGGATTGATTTGTTGGACAGGCCTGTGAAGACACTTACAATAATCAATGAGTTTCTCTATATCTGGCTGAGACTTTAGTCCTCTAATCCTGGAGATGTTCTTCAGGTGACCTCTGTGTGCTGGATATAGAAATTACACATAATTATAAACATACTAACAAAATCCTGATTGTAATTCTGTATAATTACTGAGAGGCTGAAATTGTTGTTGTGGTAAAAAGCAGAGTACTTATCATATTCTTTGCACTTGCACCATTGTTATTATTATTATTATCTTGTATAAATATGTACTGTTTATATTTTTGCAACTCACTTCTGAGATTGTTATTATTATGGATTAATAATGGAGTGTATCTTTTGCTCGTTTTCTATCGGTGTTTACAAATACCTGGGATGTAAAATATCCTCCGATATTAAGCTCTGTTGACAGCGGGTCGTATTTTAAACATTAACGGTCGGTGAATTCGCCCCGTTTGCTCATTTGCTTTGTCCTAAATAATTTACTGTGCAGATTTGAAAACTAACTGCTGAGCAGTGAAAGCTTTCTGTGGAGGCTTTCTGCTAACAAACGGGTTTTCTGTTTGCCTTGACTTTTACTCAGAAGAACGTTGTGTGTATCCTCCAGGCCGGATGAATGGGTTTAATACATTTCCTTCGTTATATAAACCAGTCCTAACATGCATTTATTTAATGAAACTTTCAGTAATTACATCCCTGCTTTCAGGGATAACTTTTTTCTGCAGTCAGATACATTATAGAGTTGAAAAACCTGGAGAACTTTGACTAATTAAAACAAACAGTTTCATGGAAGAATCTCCTGCAACATTAACTTTGGTTTGCTTAGCTTCCGCTGCTTTTTTTTTCCAAAAACTGAGTTTTTAATTAATTTCATATCAGTGACACAGTGCAATACCTGCAATAATGTGTATTTTCTCAGAAATATCCAAGTCACATTTATATTTCTTGAAGGCATTTTTTTTCCTCCATATGTTGACTGAATTGGGGGCAACACGTTATATCATTAGCATTAGCTAATGCGTGAACAATATCTCATCCATACTTCAATCTAAAGATTAGACTCAACAAATCCATCTGTAGTCAATAGCAAATTTATTTTGTACATTTTCTGACAGTTTTCTGAAGTGCTATGCTAATGTTAGCATGTTTATTCTCTGTTTTGATCTGACTTGTTGATGATTCCACTTGTAACATATTTCAGAGGGATGTGTTTTTGTTGGTGTTTAGCTGCATTCAGAGCAGCTCTGTTGGGACGCACGCACACACACACGCATGCACGCACGCACACACGCACATACACACACACTCTGACCAGCAGCTTTCACGTTCGACATTGTTGTAAGAAGTGAACTCCTGATTGTTATCCAGATTTATTTGAGCTTCAGTTTTTGTGGGGTTGATAAAAACCAAACCAAACAAAATCAGAGACGTTTTAACAACAGGAGTTAAATTTGGCCAGAGGCTCTGATAGCAGTGGTTTAAAAAATAACCCCATTTAACGGGAAGCAGGGTGAGAAATGGAAGCATATTGATCAGTTTGCTTTACGCTCTGAGAGAGAGATGCAGGGAGCAGAATAAAAGCAGAACTGCTTCAGATAAAACTGAAAATCTCACTGATCCTCCGACAAAAACACTTATTTAGTCTTTATGCTCACTTTAAAAAATAACGTCTTATCAATATTTCCACTGAACCGATGAAGCTCTGATGAGTCTCGCTTTGTTTCCTTACAGATTAGTCATTTTATCATGAAGTATTTTTGCTCTTCGGTTAAATTTCAGAACTTTTTTCCCACTGGATGAAAAACAAACATGTTTTTAACCAGAAACCAGAAACAGACTCAAACCTGCAGCTTCTGTTTCTGTTCCATCAGTTTTTTATTGAAAAACTGATGTGGAAACATTTAATTTGTCTGTAATCGGGTCAGCGCCGTGTTTCCACCGTCTCTGCAGGAGGTCTGAGGTTTTTGTGTCTCTGTGCAGTCAGCTGGAGTTTGATGTGAAGTGAATCCAAAAAGATCCAAATGTTTAAAATAATTCAGTCACCTCCACTTAACTCCATCTGAGGATAAATGCATTAAAACAGATTCCAAACACGTTAAAATAAATAAATTAGACAATAGAAACATTTAAAAAGTGAACTCCATGAATATTCAGTTATCATTTCTAAAACCTTTGCATTCCTGTCTCACGTTTTGGCAGCTGAGTTTTTGTTTTGACTCCTGTTTTTTTCCAATATTTGTCTTTATTTTTACACATTAATTTGTTGTTTTTATCCTTCCTGTGTTTTCTCCATGTTTACAACCTGAACAGTTTGTTCACATTTATCTTGACGTTAGATAATCCAACATGTTTCTGCAGGTATTTGTTTCATTATTTAGTAACTTTTTGCTGCAATAAATCCAGGAACTCATGAAAAAAATTGTTTTAAACAGTGGGAATATGATATTCTCGTCCATATATAACTAATTTTCTTCCTGCTTTCCATTTAATAATTCACTCCCTCATAGATTAATAACAATACGCTGTTTTATTCTATGTGCTTTGATGTTGAATACTGCTGGTCGTCCTCTAGCATCTTTTGTCTTCTTCATGCCATATTTTCCACTTCAGAGACTCATTAATTTTTCTTTTTTTATCCCATAAAAACTGAGTATCTAAGTGCAGCCATACAGTCGACTTCAGCCTCCATAGGAATGAATGTTAAAGTGGGAAGCCTGCAGGCCTGTGTGTGTGTATGTGTGTGTGTGTGTGTGTGTGTGTGTGTGTGTGTGTAAGCACGTGTGCGTGCGTGCGTGTGTGTGTGTGTGTGCATGCGTGCGCGCGTGTGTGTGTGTGTGCGTGCGTGCGTGTGTGTGCGTGTGTGTTTGTAAGCGCGTGTGCGTGTGTGTGTGTGTGTGTGTGTGTGTGTGTGTGTGTGTGTGTGTGTGTGTGTGTGTGTGTGTGCGCGGCGGTCCAGCTGTACTGCAGATGTGGCCATGGCTCATTATATGGCTGATGAATAGATTTCTGCTTGGATGGAGCAGAAGGCCGAGGAGGTTTTTCACCTGAGGATTTTCCTTCTCAGAGATCAGGTGAGATGCCAGGACATGGCCGCTCCTCGCCGCTCCTCGCCGCGCCGCTCCTCGCCGCTCCTCGCCGCGCGCTGACACTTAGCAGGAAGCTAATGATGCTCTCCAACTATACAAACATTGTTCATCATAACAGGCCCCTTGGCAAGAAGTGGAGTCCTGGTAATATTTGCTAATCTGAAATACCTTTGCATTACATGTGTAAGAGGGAAACAGTTGGACTTGATCCAGTTGCAGTTCTGATCCTTTAAACATGTTTCAAACTTTAAAGATTTTTTTAGTTTTACATAAGAGACAAAACTAAAGTGACTGATGGATTTTCTCTGACTGGATGAAGAAAGTCTTTCCCCAAATTCTCATTAGGGTTTTGGTCCAGACTTTGACTGGACCATTCATATGAACTTAGTTTGATTTAAATGAAGGAATATTTGAAGATTGTTTGCTCAATGCAGTCCTTCTATTTGTTTTTGCTTTTCTGCTGTATTTACCTTGGTCTATTAGTTTAATGTTTGTTTTGTATGAAAGGAAAAATCATTTTCCGGATCTGGAACAGAGTCACTGTAGATGAATTTGATTGTTTAGCTGCTTAAACATGGTGAACAAACTGCAAAAGCAAAAATCTCACCAGGTAATTTTGGTTTCTAGAGCAAATATATTGGTACAATTAAAATGAGACAAATCTAATCGACAAGTAACTTTTCAGTGAGATTTTTTATCAATATTTGTTATTATTGATGATAAACTACAGATTATTTCACTTCTAACATGCAGAAAGACCCTGGGCAGGGAATCGAACCCAGGACCTTCTTGCTGCGAGGCGGTGCTACCAACTGCACCACTGTGCATCTTATCTGAAGTGGAATAAGACATTTGCAATAGAAACTGAAACCACTGGAAAGGTTTTGTGTTTTTGCAGTGAATCAATCATTCATTCATTTATCGTCAGCAAAAACATTTAAAAATGTTTAATGCAGTTGCTGGGAACGAAGGGAGGCTTGTGTTCAATTCTTCATCCAGAGTTTCATTTGGATTTGCTGTCTTCCAGTTCCGCTGCCTGTTCAGAACCGGGTCGTGTTCAGAACCGGGTCGTGTTCAGAACCGGGTCTTGTTCAGAACCGTGTTCAGAACCGGGTCTTGTTCAGAACCGGGTGTTTCAGAACCGGTCTTGTTCAGAACCGGGTCTTGTTCAGAACCGGGTCTTGTTCAGAACCGTGTTCAGAACCAGGTCTTGTTCAGAACCGGGTCGTGTTCAGAATCGGGTCGTGTTCAGAACCGGGTCTTGTTCAGAACTGGGTCTTGTTCAGAACCGGTCTTGTTCAGAACCGGGTCGTGTTCAGAACCGGTCGTGTTCAGAATCGGGTCGTGTTCAGAACCGGGTCGTGTTCAGAACCGGGTCGTGTTCAGAACCGGGTCGATGGAAACACACACAGCTTTGATGGTGTGTGAAGGTTTGTGTGTTTACCAGCGTGTCGTTTTTCTCTCACTGTGACTTTCAGACCTGATTATGATGCTGATTATGATATTAATCCTTTCATTCGAGTCATTTCTGCCAGAGTTCAGCTTCGCTTCTCTACGTTGGTTTGGAAGTTACAGAAAATGTCACCAGATCTTTTTTGTCCATTGAACAAAGACAGATTACAATAATTATCATAATCACAAGCTACCTTTAGAATAGTAATATCTTAAAAGCGAAGCAGTTTTGAAAATGTGTTGAGCTTTTTCTTGAGTCGAATCAGACTGAAAGTCCCTCCGTTGTTTACAGCCTTTCATACTTACTGGGTTTTTTTAGTCTATATTTTTCAGATAAATAATATTCATTGAAGTAAACTTAGACATTGATACAATGAATGACATAAAATCATTCATAACTTTTTGGGGATTAAAAATGGAAGATTATGTTGAAAGCATGATATTAATACTTTCTTGCATGATTTTAGATATAATTTTCAGACAGATCAATCTGCATATATTCATAATAAATACACTGAAGATGGGATTGAAGCATGAATTCATTACTGCTCATCAATCATTGCTGGATTTAAAATTCAGATTTCTGCATCGTTGAGAAAATTTGATGCAGATGGAAAACTTGCACCCAGGTTCTGCCCCGACTGAGCGGGATGCATCTGGACTTCTATTACACACAAGAACCGTTTCGGTTCTTATATGAAACACTAACACTGCACAGGTGAAACATCAAAAGTCATCAGTCTGTATGACTTATGAAGCTTCTTGGTGTGTCTGAGAGCGAGACGTCTTGTGCAGCTGATGCATAAGAATCTGCAGGAATGCATGTGTCTGTGCATGTGTACAGCAAGTCAGGAACAAGCGCTGCTTACAAGAAGCCACAGATAATAGATCTGTCATCAACGCCTGCTCTAAACCGCGCCGCTGGAGCGACATTAGAGAAACGCTGGAGGACTGATGTGTGATGGAGGCGCAGGTAGGAAAATATTGGATCAAACGGATAAACAAAGACGGAGTCGCAGTGTCTCATCCTGATGAAATCATGAAGTGGCTGCAGCGCTGGTGGCAGCCGCCCTCACATGCCCCATCAGCAGCAAGCGCTGCAGCACTCCAAGGAGAAAGAAATAACACGCTTTAGAGCAGGAGATTACAGGCGAGAGGGAGACGGATCAATACCGACAGGAAGGCGTGTCGGCTTTCTTTAGGCTCCATCTGCGAAATAAAACCATCAGAGGCAAAACAAACTGATGAATATTTATCTCCTCCCTAAATCTGTAAAAGCTTTTACATATTTTTGTTTTGATTCCACAACCATGAGAAGCCAGTTTTACTGAGCAAACAATTCACTGAAGATTTAAAACTTATTAAATCTTGGTGCATTTTAGTTAATTATTGAATCAACATAAAATCGATTTGGTTCAATTTAATCACATAATCTGTGGATCATCATGATAATCTGGCATCCATTAACAAATTTCACTGGACATGTTGACAGATCAGGTTGAAGAAATCAATCAATCAGGTTTCAATCAAGTTTATTTCTGTCGCACATTTCAGCAACAAGGCATCAAATGTTGATCCGTGTTTTATTTATTATGTTTCTAAATCAACTAACCAGGCAGGTTTTTCGTCTAGATTTAAAGGAACTCAGTGTTTCGGCTGTTTTTTCGGTTTTCTGGTGCCTCATGCAGAAAAGAGTCGGCAGTTTTTACACTGAAACTTGGCGTAAATAATCAAAGTTTCTCTAATCGAAGACTTTGGTCTCTGGTTCTGGAAATGTTCTGCAGCTGGCAGAAGGTCCACTGTGGAAACCAAAGATCAGGTCAGAGGTCAGCCTGATCTCTGGTTTCCAGCTGTAACAACTGAAGCTGTGTGTTGACTCTCGATCTTTAACTCTAGATTGTTCCTCATTCATTGTTCAGTTGTGTTTCTGTTCAGCTGCAGAAAGTTTTGACGTTCATTGAAAGACCAGGGAAATATTCACAGACAGACGTTCCAACCTTCGTCTGGAGTTTTCACTGAACAACCTTCCCATCATGATCATTTCTCCTTTTTCCTTAAAGTATAAATTCACATGTGCAGCTTTAACTTCATAACCATTATTCTTCCCCACTTTAACCATGTTTCTGGAAGCCAAGGTGCTTTTCAGACTGAATTGCTCGACTCTGCTGGTTCTGCTTCTCATCATGGCGATACATCAAAGGAGCCCTTTTATCCTGACACATGCTCAGCTTCCCTTCGGCTATCTGCAAGAGTGAAGTGTCTGCAAGGTGCTGAAAATAACAAACAATAATCAAAACTGTCCTTGTTAGGTGCATTCAAGGACACCATGGAAACCGAAACATCGGAGCAGCAAACTGTTGCATGTAGAAAGTTTTAGCCAGAACAATTTTAAATCCTCAAATGCTCAATCATTTTTACTCAGTTTTATGAAATAAAGCATAAAATAATGCAGATAAATTGAAATATGAAACATTGCAGTTCATACATCTTAAAGTATGTACTGGAAAGATGACGAAATTATATATTTATTTAAGGTCAGCTTATCAATTCAGGCACTTTACAGCCACTTTTGGTGAATTTAATCCAGTTCAGTCCAGTTTACAACACAATGATGAAAGGTTAATTTTATTTAAGATCAGTTGCAGTGCTCACAAATCAAATCAGTAGCTTCATTCTTCTGAAAGTTGATCTTTTGAGACACTCCAAGCATTTTGAATGCTGAGGTGAGTGAATCTGCATCAACACAGTGCCTGTTATGCAAGGCATATCGTGTTTAAGAGGTAATATAGGGTCAGAGGCTGCAACTGAGTGACTCTGGTGTATTTTAATAGTAGTGGAGTATTTCTTTGATGCATGTTGAATT